>NW_024385849.1:0-17870 GCF_016835505.1 Polypterus senegalus
AAAGAATAAGAAAGTCAAGGGATGAGAAGCATAAACTCCAGACCAATCCAGAATAAACTTTTTCAGCTGATTAGAATTCTCACATGATAATAAGTCTTAGGCCTGAACGTTTTGTCAAGCAGAACAAAGTGTAATGTATTTTTGGGGAAAACTGAAAGGCAAAGCAGTACTCAAAGTATTTTGCTTAATTAGAAAGAGCAGCATTTGATTCCAATAAGAACATAACCTTGACATGCCAATAATGATTCAATAACATATTCTATGTGTTTTGAAAAACTGAAAAATATGTCATGCTTTAATAAACATGAAAAAAGTAAGCAATGTGTTCATGTGTGCAAGAAGGAAGAAGTTCAACAGCAGTTGTTTTGTTAGAACTTTTAAAAAAGGTCTCTCTCTTAACTGCTGGTTTGAAAATGGACACTATTAGTTCACTTGTTGCTTTTCAAAAAGTGACAATTATTAAGGAACTTGCCACCTGGAATGTGTCATCTACCTTCTTGATGTTGCTAAGTTGGGCAAAAGGAAGATTGGAAGAAGTCACTCAGGCTGTATGATTTATTTGTATTGCTTAAATCAGTACTTGTCTTATTGTTAGTAGCCAGCCAAGAATCTGGATTGTAAATTTTTGCCAAACTGCAGCCCGTTAAGGTCACAATGACAATGCTTTTGTGAAGTTATCTATTGGAAATGAACTGGGTTGAGTAAAGGACTGAAAAGCAAATGATAGCCCCAGTGGGCGTATTTAGCAAAGGGTCCATTGGGTTGAATATGCTGGTACAATTTTGGTCACAGGTAACAGTTTTATATCTTGTTTAATATTTCTTCCTATTCTCCTTTAAAAGAAAATAACCAAAGATGTTAGCTGGCCCCTTTTTGTGTTAAGTGCATATCACAGGCGATATGATGATATAAAAAACAGATGTCTAGCCCTTTAATTAGGAATTGATGCATGAAAACTTAAAACCACAAGACGTAAGCCTCATGACTTTTAGGGTTTTTTACTGATCCAGACAATCCATGGAATAATTTCAGAAAGTGACTTATAGGGTGGTAAATAAAAACTGCTATCTGCCTGTAGCCCATTTACTTTTTACACTTTATGTTTTCCATTGTTTAAGTCATGCAATTTATTTCCAAGGTAATATCTAACCCAAAACCCCAAAAGATTTTGTTCTTCAGTTTAGCAAAACTAACAGGTAATATATTATATTGTAAATATATGTAAAATATATGTGTTACTGTATAAAATATATAAATGTGCTTTAAAATATCAATTTTAATAAACAGTACAAAAGAATGGTTATGTGTAATGTACCTGTAAATGCAAACCAAATTGTAAAACTTCAATACATATTTCAGGATATACAACAAAACTTTGAAACATAAAGTCAGACATTTATTACCCATACAAAGGTCCTCTTGTAAATAACCAGATCTGATTTGTGTCCTCGAGGGCCAGTCGCTCAAGTTATTAAGATACTGTTTACTTTAATCCAAAGAATTTAACAAATAATTTAAAAATAATTGGGATATATATATAATGGAGAAAAGAAGCCCAGCTTGACCTGAGATACCCTGCAGAGAAACAGATAACACACATAAAGTAGGAAGGAAACAACAAGATAAATAGAGGACAAAAAAGGTAATGCAGAATCCGATGCAAATCCCCCCTTTCATGGAACTGAAAAATAGTACAGGACTTGAACAGATCTATGGTGAGTTGCTGATATACAACGAAGATGCTAACAAATGAGCCTCATTTTAAATATCAAATTGTTGAGTTATTTTGATTTTCAAATCACTTAAGGGAGATAAAACAGGCATAATTCTTAGTTAAGACAGAAGATTATCTTATTAAAACATATAACACCAAATCTTGGTCACTTAATACTGTACATTTCTCCTTTTTTTAATTTTATTTTATTGATTTTAGTGTAATCATTCCAAACAAATAAGTCAATTTTTACAAAAAATAGGATTGAAAACAAATCAACCCCCACACCTGAGAAAGAGCATAGCCAAGGGGGTAAAACTTAAAGCAAATAAAAATAAATAAATTGATGAGGTTTAATAGCGGATAGCGATAAATGGAAAGAAAAAAATGTGCTTAAAGAGCTTATTCTAAAATATTATTGATTAGATCCTGCCAGGTTTTAAAAGTTCTGCACAGACCCTCTAAGTGAGAATTAGATTTTTCCAATTTCAAATAATATAAAACATCAGATACCCACTGACTTAAAAAGAGAGTTAGGATTCTTCCAGTTTAGCAAGATCGTCTGGTGCCAATTGTGTAGTAAAGGCAATCACAGTTTGTTTGTTCTTCTCCACTTTAAGCCCATCTGGAAGAACCCCAAACACAGCTGTTAATGGGTTAGGAGGATTGTGACACCAAGCCTGTCTGAAAAGGGACTTAAAAATTTTTTTCCCGAATGATGTTAATTTGGTACAGGCCCAAAACATGTGACCCAGTGAGGCTGGGACTTGATTGCAACATTCACAGGTTGAATCTTGCCTGGAGACATTTTGGACAGTGAGACAGATATTGCTCGATATATAAGTATGAGTTGAATAATTATATGCTTTGTGCATATGGGCTCGACTGAATTGTATGCATTGCTACCTTCCACTCCTTTTCTGATATGTTGAGTGAGAGATCCTTTTGTCCTCTTGGATCTTTGAAAGAGGGACTGTAAAATAATTTTATATATTGCAGAAATGCTGTCTCAGTCCTCGAGAACCAGAGCAATATTTTTTCCCGCATTGAGGAAGGTGGGAGATGAGGAAAATCAGGGCAGGTTCTGTTTAAAAAGTTTCTAATTTGAAGATAGTGAAAGAAATGTGCTGCTGGAAAGTTCAATTTGGAATGTAATTGTTCATAGGATGCAAAGATGTTGCCTATATAAAGATCTCTAAGTAATTTAATCCTAAATGTTTTCCAGATATTAAAACTGCATATGTTTTCGAGGTTGAAAAAGGTGGTTTTCATGTTGAGGTGCCACAGATAAAAGATTCTCCATCTTAAAAAGCTTCAACATTGTTTCCATATTCTGAATCAGTGAAAGCTCAATTGTGTTATTAGTATATTGGCAATAACTTGCATTTATAGGAGCACAAAGCAGGAAATAGAAAGAAGTACTGCAGGATTCTATTTCTATTGATCTGACTCTAAGCAACAGCGCCAGCATAAATTCACACCCGATCCAACGCTGTTCATTTTCAAATAATATTGCATTAGTGCGATGATGTTTTCTGATTGGTACTATTCAGGTCATAAAATGATTTCTTCAAAATGTCACATATATTGTCCCTTTCTTTTAGGTGTGTAATAGAAACCACAGCACAGAGAGAATTGTGTGCATTGCAACAGGTATACAAAGTCGTAAAAGTAGGAAGGACGGTTCTTGCGTGTGTGTAAACTGTTAACATTTGAATCTGATGATTGCATACAGCGCTGAACTGACCTCTCTGTACTATTCTTTCCTCTGCATGTCCTGGAGTACAAAAAAAACATCACCATACAGCAACATGTGGGGACTGGCAAGATCGGGGGGGAAAAAACACATGCAACTGCAAGATGTTATACGAATGAAAATGAATAATATGAACAATGCTGCATCTGTGCCACAATGTTTTCCGTAATGTACTATACAGGTCATAAAATGAGTTATTCCAAATGTCACATATACCTATGTCTATTATCCATCCAGATCAGAGACTGTCCTGTTCCATTGCCTCAAATACCACTCCATATCTACAGTTATTCCCAGTTTCAGATAAAAAGTAACACCGTCAGATCCCTGAGTGTTGGGGTATTAGTATGCATCGTGATCGTGACTGAGAGTAATAAAACTGAAAAAAAAAATGGTAACTTTTACAAGTCCGATAAATGTACAGCGGCTGTTACAAATACAAACCAAATGTACTGTATGTGTGTTCTGTATAATATTAACAATAACAGCTGCTCACTACTGAAAACGGCAAATATAGAGTCAGCCAATCTCACTGCTACGCCCGGAAGCTATTGTATAGATCCTTAAACCTTTTGTGAAAGTTTTATTTGATCTTTGGACTTCAGTCTTCACATATTCCATAGTTTATGCCTACATTTTGTCACATTTATTACTAAAATATGAAAAACGTTTCTTTTTTTTTAACAATGTGTTTTTCACAGATTATTGTAGAAACGGAACACACATGAAATGCATGTGTTCCAAATAACGATCTATCATTTCCACTCTAAAGCTCCAGCACTTCACTCCCACATAATCAGTCAAGGTATGAGCTGGGAGAACTTTGTGCACGTTCAGTGGCGGTGGGGGGATGGAAAAGCAGGCTGCTTGCTGCTTGTCTTTATTGGCACATTCACAGGACAAAAGCGCTGACAGAGAGGTGCAAGCCAGTTTAAGGTGGACCAGATTTACAAGTTTTCTCGTAGGCTCTGGTAATTTTGAGTGTTAAACTCAGTAGAATATAAGGATTTATAGTAGTCTCTAAATGTGTGCATTATATTTTTATGGTCAATGATTTTATCTCCATTTGTGTCGGTGATTGCTGGGACTGCATTGAACTTCTTGCTTGTGGATTTGTTGAGCTAAGAGTTTACATTTCTCCTTTGTTGAATCTATTGAAAACTGAGACCAGATTAGATTTCATACTAAAGCACAATTCATAATGTGAACTGATATCATTTCTGAGATTGAAAACATATCTCTTCTGTGTGCTAAACTCTATTTTCTCCTTTTGCCTTCTAATAAGCTAACTGTAGTAATTTGCTCTTCAGTCTTGTGTTTAAAGTCAAACTAGAGTTAACTTAATACGGTGTATGGACTTGAGAACTAAACAACTGTCCAACATCTCACTCTTCTCAGCACTTTTACTATAGCATAAACAGTTAAGTATCAAAAAGTGATTCTTTTTGCTATATTGAACAGTCTGAAGATCAATGTCCAGCAATGTTTTGTCTCACTGGGTCATTTATCTTGTACTTAAGATCCCTTTATTACTCAATTAAATGAAATGATCCAAAATATGTGGTGCAATACATTTGCTGTCTTCCTGTCACAGCATTTTCAGGCATACCCTTTGAGAGGTCTTTGTGTCCTCTTAGGTATAGCTAGTCAAGTATCTGTTGGTCAGGCAGCTATATATTGATATGGAAGTCTTGTGTAAACATGGAGAGATGTGAGAAAGGAGAAGGAAAAAAGAACATTATCATGAACAATCGAGAATTTCCAAAATCAAGAGAAAGAATTTGAAACTGAACAAAAGTGAAAACAAAGCTGACCCATAAAAGAGAACCCAGAAATCTAAGCTGACACTTTGCTGTAATTAAGTTTCATTATATGGAAACAAAAGAGGTTGTGCAGTGCTAAGTAATAAATTGAATTAGGTGTTATTCATATGCACACCTACCTTTCCAGAATTCTCGGAAGTAGGTGTGGGAGGTAGAGGTTTTCTTGAAACTGAAATAAACAAACACATAAATAAATGAAGTAAAATTCTTGAAAATGACAACACTATTTAAGAGTTTCTTCTTCTGTCTACCATATACTCCTGTGGTCTGTCAGTGTCAATGCTGGGAGATTTCTATTGACCTGGGTCCTTTCCTCTTTTGATTCAAGTGCACTTTGGATATCAATTGTAGTCTATGCCCAGATATCACTCGAACTATTTTCTTTTATGTCTTCCTCTTCCCTTGTTCCCTCAGCTCTTCTAAGTAGTAATTGTCTTTATCAATGTTCACTTTTATCCTACAGACATGTCTAAGCATCGCTAGTTTCTTTCCACTTTGATCTTGGCCTATGTATTTACACTTTTTTCAACACATTTGTAACCTCTTTATTGCTGACCATTTTCCTCCAAGCTATTTAATTGTCCTTATGTAGCATTTCATTTCATTAGTTTAACAATGTTTACTTTCTTCTGAGTCCCCAAGACTCACATGCATGTAGCAATGCAGATATCATGCAATCATCTATTATTCTCAGCTTGGTCTTTAAATTGATGTTTTTACTACTATGATCAGGCCTACAAAGCCACTTTTTGCTAATCCCAATCTCCATTGTATTTCCTTGCTGCAGTTATTATATGACGTTTTTATGCTTCTGAAGTATGTGAATTGGTCTACACATGCATGTTTTTCACCTCTTATGTGCATTTCTGCTGCTTTGTTGTTACCTGTTACCATCACTTATGTCTTTAGCAGTTAATGAACAGCCAAAGCTCATTGCAAGTCTGGTGGATTTCTGTGATCTGTATCTGTAGGTCTTCCTTCTTTTCTGTCAACAGATCTATCTCATCTGCAAATTGCAGAATCTTAATGTTCCTTCCCTGTATCACCACACCTACATATTCTTGCATTATAATTCTTTCCATTGTGTTCTTCAGAATTGTTATAAACTTAAGCGTAGATTCTATTACTCTATAAAATTATTTTAAAGCTTTACAAGTTACATTTCCTTTCTATAAAGTTTAAGGTGCATCATAAAAAATTTATATAGGACAGTAATTAATTCTTAGTTTAAACCACACTTTGTTATGTACAAAATAAAGCACAAAGAAAAGAAGAAATAATCTGAAATTAACTTACAAAAGACAAAAGTACCGTGAATCCAAAATTTAAAATCAGAAGTATCCTAAACTGAAACTGTCAAAGAGACCACTAAACTTAAGAAAGGCAGCCAAAGAACACAGTTGCAAAAACAGCTATTGCAGCACAAATGGATTTGTGCTTTAAAGGGGCAACAATATACAATGTACAACAATGACTGTTTTATAAGACTTCTGAAATAATGGAATCAATGTAAAATTGACAAGAGTGATTTCACATAGGAAGCCTTAAACTTTTGACAAATATAGTTGTTGTGATGTAGGATTTTGCATATAACTTGATAAATGTTTTGTATGTCTTTATTTATAATTTAGGCAAACCAAGTGGTGAGAGGTATTCATGTTTGCCTTCCCCATCCCCTTTTACGACTGTCTCTTTGTAATTTTATGACAGGATTTGGGGGATGTGTCTTAAACCAGTTTGATCCCCACACAAAGCCAGGTTAGTTAATATATGGTCTTGGGGGTTGCAGGAGATAAATGTCTATTTCTCCCATTGGTCTGAGGTATGGCTGTTTGGAATTGGCTTGTCTCAGAGGCCTTCAAGTACCATGATGTCCTATTGGTTCTAGGAATTGGAGAGAACATCTATAAATGTACTTGCTCAACCACATCTCTCTCTCTCTGACTGACTGACATATGATGAAGAAGCATCTCTGACTGACCCACATATGAAGAAGCATCTCTCTGCTAACCTGTGATGATGAAGACAACACAATGAAGAGCACAGCTCAGCAGCCATATTGAACAGACATGTGGCTGAAAGCTGAGCACCAACGATGCCTTAACTAGAGACATTTTAAGTAACTGCAAGTCTGTGTGCCACCTGAATTACACACCACCATTTTATCAGGTTGTATGGTTGCCAATATTCAAATGTACTTTGCATTTTGTTATTATTTATGAATATTATCAGTAATACATTATTTTATGTGTACTTAACTCCTGCTTGTCTTTTACTACATCTAATTGCCTGAGGTTATAGATATAGAAGGGAAGGTGGGGATAAGTTATATACAGTGGTAAGTCTGTGAGATTAGGTATTCTAAGGCTACATATTAATAATACAATAGGGACAGTAGAGCAATATATATTACTCTACCAAGATAAAACAATTGGCGAAGTGGGCAGGATTTTGGGGTAACCAAGTTTTGCACCCTGTTTGCAAATACTGTTTTGATGTATGTGTTTGTTTATGTATGTGAATTTTAGGGCACCCAGTGTACAAATGCGGTGGAAGTAAAACATTGTTTGGTTGCTGAATGGAATATAACCAACAAAGTGTAGAGACTTCATGTGTGTCACAAGGACACCCGCATGTTTGTTAGTACTGGTGGTAGTGAGTCCCTAATTAAAGTGCTAGGGAGTGGTGAAAGATGCATGCGTCATTCATACGGCATTTAAGTGGTTAAAGTGCTAGGGAGTGATGGGACATGCATTCATTCATTCATACGGTACTTATTCGTTTAGAATCTTTGTGTATGTATGTGTATGTTTGCTTACAGGGGCAAAAGTAGGCCAACCCATAACGAATTTGGCAAATTGTATTAGAGAGAATTGTAGACTTAGAAACGCCTAAGTTCATTTTAAAGTCAGCCATCTTCCAGTGGAGTGGCAGAGGCAAGCAGGCTAAAGCTAGGAAACCTGTAGTTCAGGTAGAGAAAGCAGAAGCTGAGCTGAGTGTGCCACAAAATGGAAGGGGGCTGGAAGGATTAAAAGCAAGAAAACAGAGATCAGGTTTAAAGAAGACAGCTGCTGTTATAAGAGGTTTACTAGCTTGTATTATTGGTAATAAGGAAGATCATGATAAGGAAGAAAACAGCAAAGTGAATAAAAGTGAAAATGGAATGTTGTGTGAGAGTTTTGAAAGATGTAACAGTTGGTGTGATAATTGTGAAGTGTTAGCATGTAGAACATCCACTGCTAAAGTAGAAAGCAGTGAAAGAAGTGGAAAAAGAAATGTAAACCGCCCATGGTGAAAGTTAGGGCAGTAGTAACCAGATCGGACTGGAACCCTAAAACATGGGTGGGTGACTTACATGAGACAGATGTCTGCTCAGATAAAGAGTGGGAATGTGAGTGTGAGGAAAAGGAGAGAGATGAAAGGAAGGGAAAACAGCAAGGGTGTTTTCTTCCTTTATTCTCCACTGCACCACAATCTCCAAGTAATTCTGAGGCCTGTCCAGTATTTAAAGAGCATGCTACACTGATAGATATTTCACCACTGTTAGGAAAGGTAACCAGTGCTGCACTGAAATTTGATTTAGGACAAAGAGATCAGATAGAAGGCAGAGGAGCTGGTGAGTGTGAATGGCAATTGTTGACTAGAGGGCATGAACTGGATATTGGCTTAAGGATACTGAGTAAAGAAAGTGTGGAATTAAAACAAAGAACAATGGAAATGAAAGGAATTCAAGTGCTTGTGTGTGAAAGGTCTGAATGTGCTAGTGCAAGAATGGCTGAGTTGGAAAGAAAGTGCACCAGTTTAGGAGTTGGTTTGAATGAAACAGGACAAGCCAAAGAACAAAGGATGGGGATGGTGCAGCAGGAAGTTTTACAAGCTCAGCAGGAAGCCAGGAATGCACAGGGGTGTGAAGGTCCTAACAGCTGTGCTAGGGCCAGCTGTAATTAAAAAGCACACACACTTAGGTTCAGTAATTCGAAACCTGACTGACCAGTTGTAAAAAGACAGCCTATGACTCTCCATGCAATAAAATGGAGAAAAGTGAGCTGGTCTTTAGTAAAGAACACAGGTCAGTTTTAGCAGAAATGCTGGATTTAGAACTTGGGTTCTGGAGAGGCTTCAGTCCACACTTTCAGGTAGCAGTTACCATACAATAAAAAAAGGACACACAGGCAATGAAAAAAAAATAGAAGGGTAGTGCAGGAAGACAGGAAATGGAAAACAGTTATTTCTGTTTCAATTTTCTGGCCTTGTGCAATAGTGCTACTTCTATAGTAAGGTTTTTATGGACTGGTTTGGTGCAGGTAATAAATAGTGAAGGCAATTAGCAGAGTAAAATCCATGCAGGAGATCGGGTTACCATTGGCACATTGGAGTGGCGTGGCACTAGTGCCAAGCTGTTCCAATGAATGCCTGGAAGCAAAGTTTGAGTTTTGGCACCAGGTCGACAGCCAAGAAAATGAGATGGACAGAAACTGCTTTGTCACCTTCCATTTTGCAGACCTGCCTACATAGCAGAATGAAGAAAAGACAACATAAAGACTAAAGACAAAGACATGAAGAAGAACTGAAGAGACATCAAGAAAAGACACTTACTGGGGTTTAAGTGAGTAACAAGTCCACAAGTCATGCAATAATAGGACTAGTCACAATAGCTATAGTTTAAAAGGAAAGGTTTGTTCATTACTGCAGCAAATTTATATTCCAAGGGGTGGAAACTGAACAAACCAGTTAGGAATGCCAAAATAAGGGGATTCATTTTGGGCTCATAAAGTATACATTCTGGGTATTAATTAATTAAGTGGGATAATTAATATAATAATAATATTAAGGAAAATGTATACTAAGAAAATTGGTGAACTTTTCAGGAAAGCAGGTGCAGCTGTACATTTGCAAGACATATGGGCTCCGATGTTTAGGTATAGTCTAATTGGGAAAATACGGAAGCCCTGCTGAGGTTGTCAGCTGTGGTACAGGCACAGGACCAGTGGGCCAATTCTGAACCGAGGTGTTTAGCACAATGAGTATGCATATGGTGAGCAAACAACTCTAGGGGTGGCCTACAGGGGGAATGATGAGAGTTGCATAGCTTTGATGTCTCATGGTGGTGATGCCAGCCTATACTGGTAAAGGCTGATGGCAGTCAAGAGTTGCACCATGGGTAGGAAAGCACAAGAGGCAACTAAGTCAACCCCAAATGTGTGCAGAGGGGCCACAAATGTTGGTTTGTGAACAGTTTATGCAGTGGCACATGGGCTGTCACTTGGGCAGAAGTGGTTGTACTGGCACCTGTGGCATGTTACCTTTCAAATTTTGATGTTAATTGTACAGTTGCATATGCTTAGATAGTTTGGGACAGGGGTCTAATTAGCAGTTAGACAGAGAACAAGTACAGATTAAAAATTCACACAATAGACTCAATTGTAGTGGGCTAGTTTAGTGGAAGGTGTGGACTTGTCTCATTTTGAACCACCAGATCTGATGACATATGGAGACTGCAGAAAGAGTTGACGCAAGCTGGAGCAGATACAAGTCATCGGGAGCGCTTCCAAGTTCTTCAGATTGTCTTTGAAATAAAGAAGATATGTAATGGACAAATGGTCACGGACAACTTTTAACACTGGGAGAGCAAATACTGCAAATCAATGCACAAGTTATGCATCAGACTCTTGAAACAATTTAAAGACATTGTGTATAAAGACATTGTACAAAACATTCATCGGGGTGGAGTGTTGTGATGTAGGATTTTGCATATAACTTGATAAATGTTTTGTATGTCTTTATTTATAATTTAGGCAAACCAAGTGGTGAGAGGTATTCATGTTTGCCTTCCCCATCCCCTTTTTACGACTGTCTCTTTGTAATTTTATGACAGGATTTGGGGGGATGTGTCTTAAACCAGTTTGATCCCCCACACAAAGCCAGGTTAGCTTAATATATGGTCTTGGGGGGGTTGAGGTGTTAAATGTACTATTTCTCCCATTGGTCTGAGGTATGGCTGTTTGGAATTGGCTTGTCTCAGAGGCCTTCAAGTACCATGATGTCCTATTGGTTCTAGGAATTGGAGAGAACATCTATAAATGTACTTGCTCAACCACATTCTCTCTCTCTGACTGACTGACATATGATGAAGAAGCATCTCTCTAACTGACCCACATATGAAGAAGCATCTCTCTGACTACCTGATGATGATGAAGACAACACAATGAAGAGCACAGCTCAGCAGCCATATTGAACAGACATGTGGCTGAAAGCTGAGCACCAACGATGCCTTAACTAGAGACATTTTAAGTAACTGCAAGTCTGTGTGCCACCTGAATTACACATCACCATTTTATCAGGTTGTATGGTTGCCAATATTCAAATGTACTTTGCATTTTGTTATTATTTATGAATATTATCAGTAATACATTATTTTATGTGTAACTTAACTCCTGCTTGTCTTTTTACTACATCTAATTGCCTGAGGTTATAGATATAGAAGGGAAGGTGGGGATAAGTTATATACAGTGGTAAGTCTGTGAGATTAGGTATTCTAAGGCTACATATTAATAATACAATAGGGGACAGTAGAGCAATATATATTACTCTACCAAGATAAAACAATAGTATAAAATATATATATATATATATATATATATATATATATATATATATATATATATATATGTATATACACACACATACAGTGGTGTGAAAAACTATTTGCCCCCTTCCTGATTTCTTATTCTTTTGTGCATGTTTGTCACACAAAATGTTTCTGATCATCAAACACATTTAACCATTAGTCAAATATAACACACGTAAACACAAAATGCAGTTTTTTAAATGATGGCTTTTATTATTTAGGGAGAAAAAAAAATCAAACCTACATGGCCCTGTGTGAAAAGTAATTGCCCCTTGTTAAAAAATAACCTAACTGTGGTGTATCACACCCGAGTTCAATTTCCGTAGCCATCCCCAGGCCTGATTACTGCCACACCTGTTTCAATCAAGAAATCACTTAAATAGGAGCTGCCTGACACAGAGAAGTAGACCAAAAGCACCTCAAAAGCTAGACATCATGCCAAGATCCAAAGAAATTCAGGAACAAATGAGAACAGAAGTAATCGAGATCTATCAGTCTGGTAAAGGTTATAAAGCCATTTCTAAAGCTTTGGGACTCCAGCGAACCACAGTGAGAGCCATTATCCAATGGCAAAAATATGGAACAGTGGTGAACCATCCCAGGAGTGGCCGGCCGACCAAAATTACCCCAAGAGCACAGAGACGACTCATCCGAGAGGTCAGAAAAGACCCCAGGACAACGTCTAAAGAACTGCAGGCCTCACTTGCCTCAATTAAAGTCAGTGTTCACGACTCCACCATAAGAAAGAGACTGGGCAAAAACGGCCTGCATGGCAGATTTCCAAGACGCAAACCACTGTTAAGCAAAAAGAACATTAGGGATTGTCTCAATTTTGCTAAGAAACATCTTAATGATTGCCAAGACTTTTGGGAAAATACCTTGTGGACTGATGAGACAAAAGTTGAACTTTTTGGAAGGCAAATGTCCTGTTACATCTGGCGTAAAAGGAACACAGCATTTCAGAAAAAGAACATAATACCAACAGTAAAATATGGTGGTGGTAGTGTGATGGTCTGGGGTTGTTTTGCTGCCTCAGGACCTGGAAGGCTTGCTGTGATAGATGGAACCATGAATTCTACTGTCTACCAAAAAATCCTGAAGGAGAATGTCCGCCATCTGTTAATCAACTCAAGCTGAAGCGATCTTGGGTGCTGCAACAGGACAATGATCCAAAACACACCAGCAAATCCACCTCTGAATGGCTTAACACTAGAATTACCAGAGCCTACGAAAAACTCGTAATTCCGTCCCACCTTAAACTGCTTCTTTAAATCCCTTCACATTCTCCGCCAGCCCTTTGTCTTCTAAATGTGCTGATAAAGAGAAGCCGGCTATTCCATCCCCCCACCAATTTAGAACGTGCACGAACTTATCTCAGCTCATGCCTTGATTGAGTATCTGGGAGTGAAGTGGAGTTTTAGAGCGGAAATAATAGATCGTTGTTTGGAACACACGCGATTTCATGTCTGTTCCGTTTCTACAGTAATCTGTGTCAACACATTGTTAAAACAGAAACTTTTTTATATTCTAGTAGTAGATGACAAAATGTAGGCATAAACTATATAATGTATGAAGCCTGAAGTCCAAATAGCAAAAAAACATTTTCACAAGAATAACAATTGCACTTTTATTCAAACATATAACTGCAGAAACAAAAAGCACGCCTTAACATGCGACATTGACACAAGTTTACTGTAACTGACTCCGTGGCTCAATAGACTCAGCCCCCGCTTGGGAATCAAAGGGGTCGCGGGTTCGATCCTGCCCTCCGCTTTGAGAAGTAAACTCCGTTTGAGAAGTAAACTGCTCTTATCTTACTGTTTTACAATAAAAGCATACATTTGATTTCAGTCTGTAACAGCCGGTGCAGTTTATGATCCTTGTAAAGGTTAGCTTTTTTTTATTCACTTTTCACTCTCTCAGTCGCGCTCAGAATCAATCCATACAACCCCATCTGACACGGCTGTTTTCACTAAACCCTCGGCTGACAGCACAAAGCTGGTGAAAGCTCCGATCTCACCGTATTTTGCGCTTCGCTTTATTGAGTGTTCCTGCCAGTCCCCGCATGTTGCTGTATGCTTTTTTCTTTGGTACTACAGGACATGAAGAGGAAAGAATGGTAAAGACCAGTAACTTCGGCTATATGCAATCATCAGACACTCCCCATCTGCCCGTGTCGTTCAAGCACAGGAACATATATTAGTGTAAAAGTATAACAAAAGTGCACTTTTATTCAAGTGCACTTTTCAATCGCTTTTCCTGTAAGAAGCAGTGTACACACTTCTCTATCCAGCATACAGCAACAACATGCGGGACTGGCAGGAACACTCAATAAAACTGAATAAAAAGAAAATCAAGTGACGGTGAGATAATGAAGGAAGGCAGCGCTTCGCCAGCGCCTGTGTGTCAGAACCAGGTGGGGGCGTTAGTATGCATCGTGGTACAACGCAGAGCTATAGCGCGCCTGTATTCTGTTTCTTTTGTACCGAGGCACGGAGAGGAGAGAATAGTAAAGAGCAGTAAGTTCGGGGGCTATATGCAATCATCAGACACTCCCCATCTGCCCGTTGTTTTGTTATACTTTTCAATACTTTTATACTGCTCAAACTGGCATGCTCAAAATACACGTAATGCCACGAAAAAGTGCACGCAGACACTTCATTTCTCAAACAAAACAAGTGCACTTTTATTCAAAACTACCTGTATAAATCCGAAAAAAAGAAAGCAAGTTACAGTAGGCGATTGATAATGACACCTTGCATGGTGCAATGCTAAGAAGTGCAGATTTTCATTCCGTGCTATATGAAATCATCACATTCAAATATTAACAGTTCCCACACCCAAGGACCGCCCTTCCTACATTTACTTATTACGCGTAGGACTTGTTGCAGTGTACCACACCTCTCTGTGCTTATGGTTTCTATTACACTGAAGAAGCACCTGACACTGTACTTTTCTTCCCTGGGGAAGGTCCAGCATCAGAGAATTTCCAGTTCCTGCATAAATTCAGACCGATCTGGCGCTTGTCAAGCTTTCAATAATATTGCATTAGATGCGATTATATTTTCTACATATATTGTCTCTTTCTTTCAGGTGTGTAATAGAAACCACAGCATAGAGAAGCAGTGTACACTGCTTCTTACAGGAAAAAGGATGGAAAAGGTGCACTTGAATAAAAGTGCACTTTTGTTATACTTTATAATCAATATATGTTCCTGTGCTTGAACTAAACGGGCAGATGGGGAGGTGTCTGATTGCACATGAGCGCCGAAGTTACTGGTCTTTACCATTCTTTCCTCTGCATGTCCTGTAGTAAAAAAGAAAAAGCATACAGCAACATCGGGGACTGGCAGGAACACTCAATAAAGCGAAAGCAAGTGGCGGTGAGATACGAAGAAGGCACTTAGCCAGCGTTTGTGTGTGGAACGGGGGTTTAGTGAAAACAGCCGTGTCAGATGGGGTTGTATGGATTGATTCTGACGCGACTGAGAGGTGAAAAGTGAATAAAAAAAAGCTAACCTTTACAAGGATCATAAACTGCACCAGCTGTTACAGACTGAAATCAAATGCATGCTTTTATTGTAAAACAGTAAGATAAGAGCAGTTTACTTCTCAAAGCGGAGCGCGAGGATCGAACCGCTACCCCTTGATTCCCAAGCGGGGGCTGAGTCTATTGAGCCACGAGTCAGTTACAGTAAACTGGTGTCAATGTCATGTTAAGGCCCTTTTGTTTCTGCAGTTATATGTTTGAATAAAAGGTGCAATTGTGTTATTCTTGTGAAAATGTTTCTTTGCTATTTGGACTTCAGGCTTCATACATTATATAGTTTATGCCTACATTTTGTCATCTACTACTAGAATATAAAAAGTTTCTGTTTTAACAATGTGTTGACACAGATTACTGTAGAAGCGGAACAGACATGAAATCGTGTGTTCCAAACAGCGATCTATTATTTCGCTCTAAAACTCCACTTCACTCCCAGATACTCCCAAACAAGGCATGAGCTGAGAGAAGTTGTGCACGTTCTAAATTGGTGGGGGATGGAATAGCGGCTTTCATCAGCACATTTAGAAGACAAAGCGCTGGCGGAGAAGGTGTGAAGGGATTTGAAGCGTTTAAGGTGGGGCCGAATTACGAGTTTTTGTAGGCTCTGGTAATTCTAGTGTTAAGAAAAACAAAATGAAGACTTTGGAGTGGCTAGTCAAAGTCCTGACCTGAATCAATTGAGATGCTATGGCATGACCTTAAACAGGCGGTTCATGCTAGAAAACCCTCAAATAAAGCTGAATTACAACAATTCTGCAAAGATGACTGGGCCAAAATTCCTCCAGGCTGTAAAAAACTCATTGCAAGTTATCATAGCAGCTTGTTGCAGTTATTGCTGCTAAGGGTGGCCCAACCAGTTATTAGGTTCAGGGGCAATTACTTTTCACACAGGGCCATGTAGGTTTGGATTTTTTTTCTTCTAAATAATAAAACCATCATTTAAAAACTGCATTTTGTGTTTACTGGTGTTATATTTGACTAATGGTTAAATGTGTTTGATGATCAGAAACATTTTGTGTGACAAACATGCAAAAGAATAAGAAATCAGAAAGGGGGCAAATAGTTTTTCACACCACTGTGTGTATATACCTTTGTGTGTATATATATATATATATATATATATATATATATATATATATACTGCTCAAAAAATTAAAGGAACACTTTGAAAACATATCAGATCTCAACGAGAAAAAGAATCATCCTGGATATCTATACTAATACAGACTGGGTAATGTGTTCACGAGCAAAAGGATGCCTTATCGTTTTGATGGAAATGAAAATTATCAACCTACAGAAGGCTGAATTCAATGACACCTCAAAAATCAAAGTGAAAAAATGATGAGGCAGGCTAGTTCATTTTGCCGAAATTTCATTGTAGCAACTCAAAATCGAACTCAGTCATTTTTATGGCCCCCGCGTGCTTGTATGCATACCTGACAACGTCAGAGCATGCTTCTAATGAGACGACCGGATGGTGTCCTGGAGGACCTCCTACCAGATCTGGACCAAGGCATCACTGAGTTTCTGGACAGTCTGAGGTGCCACCTTGCAGCGTCGGACCGTAACATAATGTCCCAGAGGTGTTCTATTGGATTTAGGTCAGGCAAGCATGGGGCCAGTGCCTGCAAACTCTCGCCACATGAGGCCAGGCATTGTTGTGCACCAGGAGGAACCCAAGCATAGGGTCTGACAATGGGTCCAATGATTTCATCCCAATACCTAATGGCAGTCAATGTGCCATTGTCTAGCCTGTAGAGGTCTATACATCCCTCCATGGATATGCCTCTCCAGACCATCACTGACCCACCACCAAACCAGTCATGCTGAATGAGGTTACAGGCAGAATAACATTCTCCCGGCTTCTCCAGACCCCTTACGTTTGTCACATGTGCTCGAGGGTGAACCTGCTCTCATCTGTGAAAGCACAGGGCATCAGTGGTGGACTTGCCAATTCTGGTATTCTATGGCAAATGCCAATCGATCTCTGCGATTGCGGGCAGTGAACACAGGGCCCACTAGAGGATGCTGGGCACACAGGCCACTCTCAATAAATCTGTTTCTGTTTGGTCAGAGACATTCACACCAGTGGCTTGCTGGAGGTAATTCTGTAGGGCTCTGGCAGTGCTCACCCTGTTCCTCCTTGCCCAAAGGAGAAGATATGGGTTCTGCTGTTGGGTTAAGGACCTTCTACGGCCCTGTCCGGCTCTCCTAAAGTAACTGTCAGTCTCCTGGATTCTCTTCCATGCCCTTGGAACTGTACTGGGAGACACAGCAAACCTTCTGGCAATGGCACATATTGATGTGTCATCCTGGAGAAGTTGGACTACTTGTGCAACCTCTATAGGGTCCAGGCATCGTCTCATGCTACCAGTAGTGACACTGAGCATGCAAATGCAAAA
>NW_024385850.1:0-30006 GCF_016835505.1 Polypterus senegalus
CTGATGCTCTATGTAAGAAAGGTCAGAGCCGACTATACTTTCTGAGAAGGTTGGCATACTTCAACATCTGCAGTAAGATGCTGCAGATGTTCTACCAGACGGTTGTGCGAGTGCCCTCTTCTACGCGGTGGTGTGCTGGGGTGGCAGCATAACGCCTGGACAAACTTGTTAAGAAGGCAGGCTCTATTGTAGGAGTAAAGTTGGACAGTTTAACATCTGTGGCAGAGCGACGGGCACTAAGCAAACTCCTGTCAATCATGAAGAATCCACTGAACAGTGTCATCTCCAGGCAGAGGAGTAGCTTCAGTGACAGACTTTTGTCACCGTCCTGCTCCACTGACAGACTGAGGAGATCGTTCCTCCCCCACACTATGCGACTCTTCAATTCCACCCGGGGGAGTAAATGCTAACATTACTCAGTTATTGTCTGCTTTTTATTTTTATTTTTTTCATTTTTATTACTATTTAATTTAATATTGTTTCTTTGTATCGGTATACTGCTGCTGGATATTGTGAATTTCCCCTTGGGATAAATAAAGTATCTATCTATCTATCTATCTATCTATCTATCTATCTATCTATCTATCTATCTATCTATCTATCTATCTATCTATCTATCTATCTATCTATCTATCTATCTACAGTATATCTACTCATTTTAAATGATAATAGGTAGTATAAAGTCCCTTAAAGGAACTGGAGACATCAAATATCTTCAATCATAAATCTTTTCTTGCCACCCCAAGTCATTCAGATTCTGCTTACAACACACATGTACGATTATTTTTCTCAAACAGCCAAATCTTTGGCCTGCTAATCGTGAAAAAAAATCACATTTTATTCTCCTGACACTTTTATTATACCTACTTAACTTTTATCGACATTTATCTACCTCTATATTTATTTTTCTGTATCAGAAGGTAGTTTAAGTTAATTTGTTTTGGGTTCAATAGATGTATTTTTCATATTTTCGATTCTTGTTTTTTCACATCTTGTGTCCCTTTTTGTTACTTCGCGCCCCCTAGTGGGGTCCGCCCCGAGTTTGAGAACCACTGTGTAGGGTTTTATTTTGTAAAACACTCTGCGGCATTTCAAGCTAAGTTAGATTCCCTTGTTTATTCAGCCGTCCATCGGTGTTCCATTTTTATTATAAATTGTATTTAGTCTCTCTTTATTTACTTAGCATTTTATACGATGATTAGAAAACAGTTATCTTGTTCAGGCTTTATTTTAAAACTGTATTTTCATCAACAGGTTATAAACACTTTGGTATTCGGGTGTGTGTGTGTGTGTGTGTGTGTGTGTGGTGGTGGTGTTTGGGGCTTTGTATAATACAACGTTTTAGAAATTCTGTGAACGCCTGGTAAGAGCCTTTCATTTTACATCAGTTATGAGCCCCTGAAAATAAGAACGGTTATAGGAGGTTATAGGAGCCTGTACACTACAGGGCTGATGATTAGGCTTTGGACACGTTAGGCCAATCAGGATGGAAAATGTTTTTAGTGAATAGTGACATCATATCTATTATATGTGTTAGCACAAGGATTAAAATTTTACTAAAACTGTGAGGTTTTATTCTTTCTTTTAGGTAATCCAGGTAACATAGGACAGCTGTCATTGAAAACTGCTTTTCCCCTCTGTTTGTGAAAAAGCACCCTTGGCTTTAGTAGCATTCAGGGTGAAGGGGATGTAAATTTAAACTGTGATTCCAAGAGTCAACAAGTGTCTGCAAACATCTTGAATACGAGTCAAAGGACCAGGGTTTGTGCAGGGATCACGGTCAAGGCAGAGTTAAGCTAGACATTATTATTCCAAAATGAAACAATGACTCTCCCCTATCACAAAGATAAGGCAGTACAAACTAAAATGTACAAATACTAAGTCACAGAGGAGATTAAAAACATCTTAAGACCGGATCAACAAGGGATCACTCCAAGCTCACCGCACACCACAACAGAACCTACGTGTTCTGCGATATATTATCAGCTAAACTGTCATCTATGTAGGCAGTTCCACGGGATTGCAAACAGTTGGGGAAAAACATTCTTGAACATCGGCTAGTATGAGGCTAATTAACATGAGCCGGTTATTGTTAGAATCTTATCTGGCAGTTAAAGTGAGGCTTGTGTTCCTCCTGATTCAGGAAGAACATTAAATATTGGAGTTTAGAATATGAACTAGACTGGTAGTCTTGATGGTAAGGACATTTGCTTCCGTTAGGTCAGATTATCTCAGGGCACAACATGAGCTACCACAGCTATGCTGATGACACACAGCTGTACTTATCAATAGCACCTGATGACCCCGATTCTATTGATTCACTAACACAATGTCTGACTTGTATCTCAGAATGGATGAATAGTAACTTTCTCAAGTTAAATAAAGAGAAAACTGAAATCTTAGTGATTGGCAATAATGGATACAATAAGGCTATTAGAAATAAACTGGATACATTAGGATTAAAAGTAAAGACGGAGGTAGAAAGCTTAGGGGTGATTGTTGACTGTAATTTGAATTTTAAATCGCATATTCATCAGATCATTAGGACAACATTTTTTCACTTAAGAAACATAGTTAAAGTTAGACCTCTTATATCACTGAAAGATGCTGAGAAATTAGTTCACTCGTTTGTTTTCAGTTGACTAGATTACTGTAACGCACTCCTCTCAGGACTACCCAAAAAAGACATAAATCGTATGCAACTAGTGCAGAATGCAGCTGCTAGAATCCTAACTAGGAAAAGAAAATCCGAGCACATCTCTCCAGTTTTAATGTCACTACACTGGTTACCTGTGTCATTCAGGATTGACTTTAAAATTCTGCTTATGGTTTATAAAGCCTTAAATAATCTCGCCCCATCATATATATTAGAGTGTCTGACACCTTATATTCCAAATCGTAACCTCAGATCCTCAAATGAGTGTCTCCTTAGAATTCCAAGAACAAAGCTTAAAAGAAGTGGTGAGGCTGGCGGCCTTCTGCTGTTATGCACCTAAAATCTGGAATAGCCTGCCAATAGGAATTCACCAGGCTAATACAGTAGAGCAGTTTAAAACACTGCTGAAAACACATTACTTTAACATGGCCTTTCTATAACTTCAATTTAACTTAGTTTAACTTAATCCTGATACTCTGTATGTTCAATTTCCTCATAATAACTATTCATGGTGGCTCTAAAATCCGTACTGACCCCTACTCTCTTTTTCTGTTTCTTTTTCCAGTTTCTTTATGGTGGTGGCCTGCACCACCACCACCTACTCAAAGCTTCATGATGCTCCTACAATGATGGATGGATTGAAAGGCAGAAGTCTACATGACCATCATCATCAAGCCCTTCCATGAGAACCCTAAATTTAAAGAGAACTGTTTCATTTATGTTAGGTAGATTGCCCAGAGGGGACTGAGTGGTCTCATGGTCTGGAATCCCTACAGATTTTATTTTTTTCACCAGCCGTCTGGAGTTTTTTTTGTTTTTTCTTTCCCCCCTGGCCATTGGACCTTACTCTTATTCTATGTTAATTAATGTTGATTTATTTTGTTTTCTTATTGTGTCTTTTATTTTTCTATTCTTTTTTATGTAAAGCACTTTGAGCTACTGTTTGTATGAAAATGTGCTATATAAATAAATGTTGTTGTTATTGTTGTTATTTGTGCCAAAATAAAATAAATAAAGTTAATTATGAAGTAAATAACCACATGAAAAAGAGGAGTGATTACAATTTGAAAAACTGCCGTGATGTATCAAAACATTTGAAATAAATAATAAGCTTTTTTGACATGCGCAGTCCGGAATAGTCTGAATGTGTCTTAAAGAGTTCATTTTTAAATAAAACTTAAAAAGGCATTTGAAACAGCAACATTTCGTTATTGAGTGTAGAGGTTTGTCTTGCATTCTGATTCTTAAAGCTCTGTCAAACTATTGTTCATTTCAAAGCAAAATGCCACCAATCATTTTGTTTATAACTAAATTAAATAAACCTTCTAAATAGATCCCGGTGCTTGATAATACTTAACCCTAATTGATATCATTAAATGATACTTCTGTGTTTTATTCAGATTTAATATTTTAAATTTGCCTTTTTAAGTTTTATTTAAAAATTAACTCTTTAAGACACGTTCAGACTATTCCGGACTGTGCATGTCAAAATAGCTTATTATTTATTTCAGATGTTTTTATACATCACGGCAGTTTGTCATCACTCCACTTTTTCATGTGGTTATTTACTTTATTTAATTATTTTGGCACAAATGTCCTTACCATCATGACTGCCAGTCTAATTCATATTCTAAACTCCAATATTTAATGTTCTTCCTGAATCAGGAGGAACACAAGCCTGACTTTTACTGCCAGATAAGATTCTAACAATAACCGGCTCATGTTAATTAGCCTCATAATAGCCGATGGTCAAGAATGTTTTCCCCAACTCTTTGCAATCCCGTGGAACTGCCTACATAGATGACAGTTTAGCTGATAATATATCGCAGAACACGTAGGTTCTGTTGTGGTGTGCGGTGAGCTTGGGGTGATCCCTTGTTGATCCGGTCTTAATCTAGTCGACTGAAAACAAACGCGTGAACTAATTTCTCAGCATCTTTCAGTGATATAAGAGGTCTAACTTTAGCTATGTTTCTTAAGTGAAAAAATGCTGTCCTAGTGTTCTAATTAATATGCGATTTAAAATTTAGATTACAGTCAACAGTTACCCCTAAGCTTTTTACCTCCGTCTTGACTTTTAATCCTAATGTATCCAGTTTATTTCTAATAGCCTCATTGTATCCATTATTGCCAATCACTACGATTTCAGTTTTCTCTTTATTTAACTTGAGAAAGTTACTATTCATCCATTCTGAGATACAAGTCAGACATTGTGTTAGTGAATCAAGAGAATCGGGGTCATCAGGTGCTATTGATAAGTACAGCTGTGTGTCATCAGCATAGCTGTGTTAGCTCACGTTGTGCCCTGAAATAATCTGACCTAACGGAAGCAAATGTCCTTACCATCAAGACTACCAGTCTAGTTCATATTCTAAACTCCAATATTTAATGTTCTTCCTGAATCAGGAGGAACACAAGCCTGACTTTTACTGCCAGATAAGATTCTAACAATAACCGGCTTATGTTAATTAGCCTCATACTAGCCGATGTTCAAGAATGTTTTTCCCCAACTCTTTGCCATCCCTTGGAACTGCCTACATAGATGACAGTTTAGCTGATAATATATCGCAGAACACGTAGGTTCTGTTGTAGTGTGCGGTGAGCTTGGGGTGATCCCTTGTTGATCCGGTCTTAAGATGTTTTTTAATTTCCTCTGTGACTTAGTATTTGTACATTTTAATTTTTACTGTCTTATCTTTGTGATAGGGGCGAGTCATTGTTTCATTTTGGAATAATAATGTCTAGCTTAACTCTGCCCCTGACCGTGATCCCTGCACAAACCCTGGTCCTTTGACTCGTATTCAAGAAGATTGCAGACACTTGTTGACTCTTGGAATCCCAGTTTAAACTTACATCCCCTTCACCCTGAATGCTACTAAAGCCAAGGGTGCTTTTTCAATGACGGCCGTCCTATGTATCCTGGACTACCTAAAAGAAAGAATAAACCTCACAGTTTTAGTCAAATTTTAATCCTTGTGCTAATACATATAATAGATATGATGTAACTATTCACTAAAAAAGATTTTCCATCCTGATTGGCCTAACGTGTCCAAAGCCTAATCATCAGCCCTGTAGTGTACAGGTTCCTATAACCTGCTATAACCGTTCTTATTTTCAGGGGTTCATAACTGATGTAAAATCAATTGACACCCACTGCACGCCCAACCTACCTGGAAAGGGGTCTCTCTTTGAACTGCCTTTCCCAAGGTTTCTTCCATTTTTCCCTACAAGGTTTTTTTTGGGAGTTTTCCTTGTCTTCTTAGAGAGTCAAGGCTGGGGGGCTGTCAAGAGGCAGGGCCTGTTAAAGCCCATTGCGGCACTTCCTGTGTGATTTTGGGCTAAACAAAAATAAATTGTATTGTATTGTATTGGAAAATGGAAGGCTATTACCAAGCATTCACAGAATTTCTAAAACGTTGTATTATACAAAGCCCCCCTGAGTACCAAAGTGTTTATAACCTGTTGATGAAAATGCTGTTTTAAATTAAAGCCTGAACAAGATAACTGTTTTCTAATCATCGTATAAAATGTTTAGTAAATAAAGAGAGACTAAATACAATTTATAATAAAAATGGAACACTGATGGACAGCTAAATAAACAAGGGAATCTAACTTAGCTTGAAATGCCGCAGAGTGTTTTACAAATAAAATCCTACACAGTGGTTCTCAAACTCGGGGAGGACCCCGCTAGGGGAAGCGAAGTAACAAAAAGGGGACATGAAGATGTGAAAAAAAGAAAACAAGAATCGAAAATATGAAAAATACATCTATTGAACCCAAAACAAATTAACTTAAACTACCTTCTGATACAGAAAAATAAATATAGAGATAGATAAATGTCGATAAAAGTTAAGTAGGTATAATAAAATATGCAAATAAAATGTCATGAGAATAAAATCTGATTTATTTATGTATTTATTTTTTCATGATTAGCAGGCCAAAGATTTGGCCATTTGAGAAAAATAATCGTACATGTGTGTTGTAAGCAGAATCTGAATGACTTGGGGTGGCAAGAAAAGATATATGATAGAAGATATTTGATGTCTCCAGTTCCTTTATGGACTTTATACTAGGTATCATCATTTAAAATGAGTACAGAAATTAAGTTCTATGCTATGTTTGGGGTGGATCACTAGCATGAGCTAAAGCTGCTGATTTTAAACACATGATTTTAGTTCGATGAACTTCATATGTGCAGAAAAGCACTTCTTACATCCCCTGTCTCTAGTTAAACCAGCACACCTCACTATGGCCTCCTGTGCTTTCTTATAAATCTCTGTTTAAATGCACAAGTGTACTTACAGAGTTTTCCTTTGTCAAAAGGCTCTTAGGTGATAGAAATTAGCTAAGCAAAAAATAAAATCACTTACAGCAAATCCTAAAACACACGTGGAATCAGTCTCTCTTGTGCGGTGTAGGGTTACTTTTAAAAATAACTTCATTATATTACTCACACGTCTAAAATCACCCAGATTTTGGTTTACTATTCTGTATTAAAATAATTACCTTTAGCAAAATGAATGAAAACACCATTACAGTAAGCTCCTGGAGTCTTGTCCAAATGAGAGTTTATAAAGCAAAAATGTTTCGTTATCTCAGCCTTTAAAAAACAGGCAGCTCCGTACAGAGAGAAGCCGTTTCGAAACAGTAGGCATTTCACAAGCGGGTCCCTTCTGCAAGTAGTTCAGAATACTTTTATTATGTCAGAGTTAATGCACCACCGGCCTGCGCTTTAAAGCCACTCCTGAATATTCTCAGAGGAGAGGCCCCTGTTTGAATTTTCAGACGCCGAGACAAAAACTACTTGATTGGATTACCCGTTTCGGTATGAAAAACTACAATTTTTTGCTTCAGTCCTATGGACTTGTACATTAATCGTCATTACCGTAGATAGAAAAAAAAATGCTGCATCTTATATTATACGCACGCACTTCAGAATCAACTTGGAAATATTAAGGATTCAGCCATCCGTTTTTTAAAACCACACTCATTTAGCGCCTATAATAATCATGAATAGTCTGCATGAAGAATAGTTATATTTCAATTAATCCTATACAAAGATAAAAGAAATCATTTTTCTAAGAAGTTCATGTAGACGCTGGGGGGCTATGTGCCTTGGAAACAGTTGTGGCTTGCCAAAGGGTGTTTTAAAGGCCTCTAGTTAAACCAGCACATTAGGTGATAGAAATGAGCTAAGCAAAAAATTAAAAAATCACTGACCACAGCAAATCCAAAAACACACGTGGAAATCTGTCTCTCTTGAGCGGTGTGGTGTTACTTTTAAAAATAACTTCATTATATTATACTTACAAAATGAGAAACCAAACATGTTATACTGTATAGTGTAAGGGATGACAGGTATGGGCTGGCATCTTGACACATACAGGACATTGTTCATTACTCAGCCTGGAGGATAATGTAATTAAGGAAATTAGGGTTTTGCTCATTTGTCTGATTTTAGACAGCCCCCGGAAAATAAACCCTAAAGTTAAGCTCTGTATAAATGTGAACATTTTTGGTATCAGCCACCAATCAGCCCAGGCTAGATATTTTAGACGTCTCAAACATGATTTAAAAGGGAACTGCGGCATACGTCTGTGTGATTTTCACAAGGCTTATATCAAACTAGTTATCTCATGCATCACCTTGAAAACTGAAGTACATTCCACGGACAGACGTTCTGGGTGCTCACGAACAGGCTGGGGCCGGAGGAAGGGAACTTGCTGACAGCAAGTTGATAGTTGAGAAATCGGTCTAAAATAATTGGAGTGGAGATGGCTCTCTGAAAGGTTGATCCTAAACTCCCTTAAAAGAGATGAAAAATAACCTCTTCAAAGGACCTCAAAGAATTCCTCAGCGGCATGGGGGCAAATTGCAAGTTACAATACAATACAATACAATACAATTTATTTTTGTATAGCCCAAAATCACACAGGAAGTGCCACAATAGGCTTTAACAGGCCCTGCCTCTTGACAGCCCCCCAGCCTTGACTCTCTAAGAAGACAAGGAAAAACTCCCAAAAAACATTGTAGGGAAAATGGAAGAAACTTCAGGAAAGGCATTTCAACGAGAGACCCCTTTCCAGGTAGGCTGGGCGTGCAGTGGGTGTCAAAAGAAGGGGGTCAATACAATACAATACACAGAAAAGAACAAATCCTTAATACAGCATAATAATACAAATTTTAGAAGTACGGAGCAGAATTTAACAGTAGATGATATCACATAATAAGATTTGGATATTTTTAGAGACCTGGAGACCTCATCCATCAAGCTGCCTCCCCATTTGGCCATTCCATGGCTGAAACGTTGCTCGGCCAGCCAATCCGATGAAAGGACCCCTCTTTCCCATGATTCCTGTGATCCTCCATCAGGGATGACTTTACCATAGGCATGCAAACAACTCTGCAGGTGGGCCGTGGCACCAATTGCCACATTTGAGTAACGAGAACAGAAACAGAATAGGTGAGGGTTAGTAACAAATTATAACAATCATGTTACTTATGTTTTAGTGCTAATGACTAACAACAGAGATGCAGTCTGTACAGTTAATCAGCAGCACTAGTCAGGATATGCTAAACTGAAGTACTGAGACTTCAGCCGGGATTTAAAAACTGAGACCAAAGGGGCATCTCTTATAGAAGCAGGAAGACCATTCCACAATTTAGGGGCCCTGTAACTAAAAGCTTGACCTCCCACTGTTATTTTATTAATCCTTGGAATCCTAAGCAGACCAGCATCTTGAGATCTTAATGTGCGCTCAGGTTTGTAAGTCATGATAAGTTCAGACAAGTAAGCGGACCTCGCCATTTAATGCTTTATATGTTAAAAGGAGGATTTTGAAATCTGCCCTAAACTTAACCGGAGCCACTGTAAGGATTTAAGAACTGGAGTTATGTGTTCATATTTTCTTGTTCTTGTAATAATTCTTGCAGCCGCATTTTGGATTAACTGGAGGCTGAATAAAGAACAGTTTGAACATCCAGTGAACACCGCATTGCAGTAGTCAATCCTACTAGAGATAAATGCATGAATTAATTTCTCAGAATCCTGTTTATTTAGAAAGCGCCTTAATTTCCTAACATTTTAAGATGTTACATCACTTGTCAGCTTGTGAATTGCACAGCTGAAGTGAGAAGCTATGGGGGATGGATGCTCGAAATGGGCAGGCTCAGTTGTTTGCAAGCGAACTCACAGAGTCCTCCCATACCTGACTTTACTTTCTGTGTGTAGAGAGAGAGCAGGGGTTCAAGGAGGAGTCTGGCGGGACAGGAGCCCTAGACCCAATCGCCACCAGGGGCGGTACCAAAGGGGCGGAGATAGGTCACGTGAGAGGCGGAGGACGTCATCAAGGAGCGATGGGGCGGTACTTCCGGTCTTGTGTCATCAGGGCGGGGCTTACAGGGCGGGACTTCCGGTATGACGTAATATGGGCGGGGCTTAAATGTCATTAATCATTTTGATTGATAGCTCTAATTGCGATTTTGACAGTATGTACCTGCCTATAACTACTGATGGTCACTTTATTTTAACAAGCAATGTAAATAACTTGTTTACTCTTTACCCTCAGACCACATTCTATTTGTTTATCAAGCAGAACTGAATATTTTCATTTTCTACACAATACTGTAATAACTGTACAGTTCAGCAGGCTAAAATAACACAGTGAGACACACAAACACACTCACTATGCATACACACTACGGGTGCCGTCATTGGTTCCCCTCTGGATTGGACTGTTGAATCGACACAATGGCTGCACATGCTGGATTCTTTTGCACATGTTGTCCCAGTAGCATGCGAGGTGTCACCAATGGTTTAGCCTGCTCCTCTCCTTCTCCCTTTTCCAGTCTTGGTTCAAGGTTGTTGAGATGACAAAAGTATTTTTTTCTGAGATGTTCAGTATGTTAAAAAAATTGGCTGTGGCCAGCATCCAGTGTAATGTTTTGTCTAAATTCTCCACTCCTGTTTTTGTAGCATTGCAGTCCATTATCATTTCTGGCCATGGAATCTTCTATCCCTGTGCAGGTCACATTGTGCACCAAGGATGTGTTATTTGTTAAGACAAACTTTAATGTCTTCACTGGCCTATTCTGTGTGGCCAGCAGTTGAGATGGGAGCTCTGGCTTGTTTTTCCTTATTGTGCTAAGCATTGTTACCTTCCTCTTGAGAAGCTGCTGTCCCACTTTGTGTAAAAGTAAGTTATTGCATATGGCATTGTGGCCATGCAGCCTGTGGCCTGCACTCTGTGGGTGACAGCAGGGTCTTCAGTTCTATATAGCGCCCAGACTGTGGAATGGCCTCCTGAAATTAATGAGATCAGCTGACTTCATTCATTTGTTTTTAACTCATTTGTTTAGGAAGACATTAAACAGACCTGACATTCTGCCCCTTCTTTCAGTTTACCCCCTTTATCTGTCCAGGTACTCGGGGTTTGCATTTTTATCACAATTTATGCTATTTTTATGTTGTATTTTAGACTGAATTATTGTCTTTTATTCTATTTGAATGTTTTGTATATCCTGTACTTATCTTCATTTAGTGAAGTTATTTGTAGCCAATATTTATATTGGTCCTGCTGTTCTTTCTGAATCCTGGGCAATGTGCTATATAAATAAATTGTGTTCTTATTAGTATTTTTATTTTTTTTTTCTTTTGATGGCCCATCGTTTATAATAATAAGTGACAAAAACTAGAGAAGTTCTATATAATGCAATTAATATATAGCATAATTCAGTGTAGAATATACGCTGCTGCCTCGCAGTTAAGAGACCCGGGTTCGCTTCCCGGGTCCTCCCTGCGATGGAGTTTGCATGTTCTCCCGTGTGTCTGCGTGGGTTTCCTCCGGGCACTCCGGTTTCCTCCCACAATCCAAAATGTGGGTGTGTTTGTGTGTGTCCTGCAGTGGGTTGGCACCCTGCCCAGGATTGGTTCCTGCCTTGTGCCCTGTGTTGGCTGGGATTGGCTCCAGCAGACCCCGTGACCCTGTATTCGATTCAGCGGGTTAGAAAATGGATGGATGGATGGTATTAGGGCCACGGTGAAAAACAAATATGCGGACACAGTGAAGAAATCCCTAAGAATATGTATTGCTGTTTTCTTCACATGCATATTTAAAAATAATAGATTGGCTTAAATGTTAATTCTAAATTGTATTAGAACAATATTGCACACATGCACAGAACATTTTAAAAAACGTAATCACTTTTATTATTAACGTTTTACTAAACTCTAACGTGGTGTAAACATTATAATTATATAGTATACTTCATTTCATGAATGTAAACTAAAAAACTATTTCCAATTAACACAGATCTCGATGATTTTAGTTTTGCCGACATGGTAAATGGTTCCCACAGACCCGAACACAACATAAATGTTAATATTAATATTTCAAAGAAACGATCCGTATTGTTTAGTTTGATGTGTGACACGATGTGATGGCAAATTTCCTCTGAACTTCCCAACAGTAGCCAAGTTTCCATCCAGTTTTTTGCGACGTTTTGTTATCGACAAACAGAATATACGTAAAAAAAATGTGCGAAATTTGCTGTCTCCAGCCTATTTCCATCCAACTGGCTTTTATCGATTAAATGGTGTGCGTGATGCGTCATCCCCTGCAAAACGAACTGTTGCATAAGTTTTGTTGTATCGGAAAAAATCTGCCCGTGAGCCGTTTCCATACATAATTTTGTGTATGTCGCAAATTATCTACCTTTTGTTTTCCACGTTACACCCCCTCCACTAAACAAAGAAATGGAGAGATTATTCAGACAGTTTTTTGAAATTTGCCAGCTTACTGTTATTTCAGTTTCACAAATAATTGGAATTGTACATAATATCCGAAGACGACAGCAGAATGAAGCAGTTACTTGTCTGATAGCCCTAGAGCTCGAAGAAAGTACCCTAGTGCGACGAAACCCACGGCTATGGGAGAGGCACGGAAGGAGGTGGTGGAGAGACACTTCACAGAAAATCTCTGGCTGCAACATTTTAGAATGACACGGCCGATGTGTGAGATGTTATGTGGATTCATCAGTCCTGATGTTGCCCATCACAGGTTGTCACCAACCACCGGTTCCAACCAAAGCGGATTGCCATCACCCTTTACAAGCTGGCAACCTGCGCCGAGCATAGAGTAGTTAGAGAAACTTTCGGGGTTAGTAAAACTGCCGTCCATCGATGTGTTTATGCTGTGTGCACCGCTATTAAAGAAAAATTAATGCGGTGTTATATCAGACTTCCGACTGTAGCGGAGGCCAATGAAATTGCATACCGCAATTCCTTGGTGCATCTTGTGCCACAGATTTACGGTGCGCTGGATGGCACGCATGCCTATTCTTCCCCCGACGGAAGGCTACCGCAATTACATTAATCGCAAAGGGTGGCCATCTATTGTTCTCCAGGCCCTTGTTGATGACAGGTGCATGATACGAGACACTTGCGTTGGCACTCCTGGAAGTGCCCATGATGCAGCTGTGTTTGCAGCATCGGATCTGTATAGTTGAGCCTACCTTTCAACATCCCTTCTCAGTGCGATAACAACTGAATTAGTACTGTAACCTGCTTCCCTTAAGGTTTTTAATTAAAACTGAACTTTGAATTAATACAAAATAACGACGTTCAATCAAAAAAAACTAAAGTTAATATTAATTAAAGAATTTCTCATATATGCTAAAACATCTGCCATTTAATAATAAGAAAAAAATGTTTAGATAATGAAACACACGGTTTATTAAATATTTTTACTGGCACAGTAAATTACTTTTGCGGTTTTGTATTATTTAGACATCCTGAGAGACACCCCAGGCTACAGTTGATGTGGAGGGGTTCAGGTACCCCTTTTAGTAGCAGGAGACCCAGCCTATCCGCTACTGCATTGGCTCATCACGAGAAATAACGAGGCTCTTCATCAGACCATGCGAACCGCTCCGCTATTCTCGCTTTGATTGCGTGATGAAAATGTATCATGTGACACATTTATTTGCGTTAAAGCCCTTTTTTTTCCGACAAAAAGTGTTTCCAATGTAGTTTTCGCGACATCTGAAGTAGGCCTATCGATATGGAATTTATGCGCTAAAGTTAAACGGAAAAATATTGTAGCAACCCGTGGTTGAGTCTTAAAAGCTTTTAGAGCGAATTCTGCCGTGCACTTCTCCTAAGCTGTCGGTTAGCGGACTGCCAGCATTATGCACGCAGCTGTACCCAGCTCTTTAAGTAGCGAGCACTCATGTCCCATACACCGCACGACTCCGAAAGTGCCTCTGCAATAATTGCTTAGATGAAATCTTAGCAATACACAGCTCTGTCCTGTTGTATCTCTTTATTAGAGCAGATAGTCAGAAAACAAAGCTCAAACTCATTGCATAGCCATTGCCAAGGTCATTAACGAAGCCATCTTTCTCATTGATGGTAACTATTTACAATTTAACAACCGTGGACGGCAATAACCCAAACCCACCCCACCAGTTGAGCACAAACACATACAACAATTACATCAGGACAAACAATTCGATTACATTGTTAATTTAACACAACAATAAGCTTTTACATAAATTACCCACAATGCTTTTACATAAATTACCCACAATGCTTTTACATAAATTACCCACAATGCATCACGCCGCCAGCGCTGGCTGCCGGGTCACTACAATATTATGTCGACATGTACAACATTTTATCGATAATTAGCATTTCCATCAGCTAAAATTTGAAGCGCTAAATATTTTTTCGCAAAAACTCCTTGGATGGAAACCTGGTTACTGATGCGTATTATCTGGTTTGATGTACTGTTTATCCCTTCTCATTTTTATTGCTTAACTTCTGAACGGGTCCTTGACTTGGCGTTACTTTCCGGGCTTTGCCGAGACCTGCCGAAACCTTCCAAAAGTAACTTTACGAAGTCAGACCTGAAACGACAGAGACGTCACTTCTGGGTCTGTAACTGCGGGTCTACAACTGCGGTGACGTATGGTGCTGTGGCCCTGCAAGTGGATGATTTTGGACTTCACTGCCTGAAGTCTGAGCACAGATCGCACCGCAAAGGGCGGAAGTAGCGACCAAAACACGTGTCGATGTTCTCACTGTCGATAAATTTATGCTCAGTGTCGCGTATCTAACAGTGTCACAGTCGAAGATGTGAGACTGCTGACGGAAGAAGGGTCGTGCCTGACTTTAAGAGTCAGACGTAAAGAGTTGAAGGATGGGAGGGATATAATATTCTCGAAAGTGGTAGTTCTTATCAATAAGCAGATGCATTTCAAAAGCTTTTACATGTCTTCTAGTGATGGGCTGCACGATACTGACATTTCGAAACCGGATCGGGCTTTCGAAGCACTGGTGCTGGAAATGGGACCGTCACGTGATTTTGAGGCACGCCATTCTGCGCACCTGTATGTGCTTCAACAATTGCCGCGACGCTTTTTTCTAAAAAAAGCGCTCCATTCACACAGCACTTGAGTACATAGTACTTGTGTGCCTCCCTAACCTATCCAAAGGTAAAATAAAAATGAAATAAAAATGATAAAATAATAAACAAACAATTCTATTCCCTTATCTGTCCCTTAAAACTAGCACACTCACTCCACCTGTTCCATCGAGCAGCCTTTCCCCTTGCTCTCCCTATTGGCAAGTTGGAAGCAGTACCTAAACAGGAATTCCACACCTATCTATACTCGGAAAGCTGTCGTTACGGTAACTTTAGTATACTCTCGGTTCGCCGGTACTAGGGCAACCCTCGTATTTGGTAGGATTTCAACACTACCCGTTACAATGCAGTTCCCTGACTCGCCTGGGTCGGAGCGTTACGAGTCCTCTGTCTCGCCTGGGACCGGAGCTCCCCTGTCACTTCTGGGACAGAGCGTTTTAAACTTGTATTGAGTACTGCACCGTGCAGCCCTCCGTCTCACCTGGCACCGGAGCGTTTATCCTTTTAAACCTCAATCTCTACTATTTGCTGCACTCTCATTCACACAAACACATTCATATAAGCTGTACACTCTTTACACTTACTCGTGCAGCCCCTGACTCGTCTGGGTCAGAGCTCCCTCGTCTCTCCAGGGACGGAACCATATTAAGTACTGCACCTGACATTCATTCAATCACTCTCATATTAGTTGTACAACCTTCACACATTCCATTAAGTCTGTCTGCCCATCCTTTATTCCTACCTGTTCGTTTTAGAAAGGCCAAATGCTGCTTGTCTCCGTTGGAGGGGCGGATGCTCTCTGAAACTTTACACAAATTAGATTAGCGAAAATATTGCTTACCTTATAGGTGACCACCAACTGTGCCCGTTTCGTAGAGCATTGCCCCTGGTTCTGGATTCACGCAGCTGCCTTGTTATTCTATAACGTCGGGAAGTCACCAATATGTCGTGGCGAAAAATTCATCATCAGAAGGCTTTTTACCTAAAAATAAAGGCTTTAGGCTATTAGGACTCGAGATAGACAGACAGAGTTTTAAGGCTTTATTGCAATAAATCAACCACACGGGCTCAACCCATTTCGGCCGAATGAGATTGAGCCACAATCATTACAGCAACTGAAGTTTTTATAACAATTTCTTATCATTTTTACCTCATTCAATTAGCTCATTCTGCACCTGGTTTTACTGTTCATTGTTCCTCTTGGTGTCTGTTCGGCTTATTTTAATTGGCCCAAGACTGGGTGGATGGCTTCCTCTTTCCATCTTTGGGCTTTTATGATGTAATTTCCTATCTTTTCTGACCTCGCTATAATGAGCTCTCTTGCCCATCCCTCTTCTGACTCCCTTCTATTACTGTCCGACCGAACCTTGAGTTTCCATGGGAACCCTTATCTTCTCCTTACTATTCCTATCACTGGCCCCCTCATGGAATTTGTAATCTTTCTATGCTGTTCCCATTTTCTCTAACTGGCCAAGGCTTCAATTCCATATATGGGTTTTCCTCTCATCATTTCCTATCTTAAGCCTTCCAAACTTTTTACAATAGTGACCTGAAGCTTAAGCTTTAATTAAAAAGAAGTATAGTATGTGCTTTCATTTGATCATTGCTTGGCATGCTTGATTTGTCTTAATTTCTACACTAAAGTTAATTGTTAATATATTCTTATAGTATTTTTGCTAATGCCTGAATTTACTAAGATTTTCTCTTCATGCATTAGGTCAGCGTGATCCTGCTTACAGCAAAAGCCTTTCTTCTGATTCATCAGCCCACCTGCTTTTTTGATAGGCGCCTTTCAGAAACATCTACTCTGCTTTTATCACTTCCTAGCCTTGAATCACAGGTGTTCTCAAACTCTTATCCTGTCCAAAACTAGTGTATCAATTATGCTGTTCTTTTCTTACTTGGAAATTTTAATGTAAGCCTAAAAAAGAATGCAATATAACTGATTTTTTAGTTAACTATTTGCTAAACCTATCTTATTTGCTTTAATATTCTAATTTATGCTTAATCTAATGTTTTAGAAGCTTTTAACTACTTTTTATGTCTCTAAATGTTAATTTGCTATCCTTTCATTCATCTATCTATCACTTCAGCTCCCAAATATGTTAAATGTGTGTTCTTTATCTCACTTAGTAAATGTCTTTTCACCTGTGATCTCTTTAATCCTCCATTTGTTTCTTTATCTGTCCAGCATTCTTCTAAAAACACATCTCGCAACTCTCTGGTTGTACATTAAAGGAGACCAAACGTAACACCTTAAAATAATCACCTTTATTTCATTTTTATATGTTGGTTTAATGGAACCAGCAGTTCATTGTCTAACTTGTCCCCATTTACATTTGTGTGCATTCATCATAAAGCATCTACTTATAATAATATATTTTTAAAAGAAATGGAAGAGAAAATCCCCTTGTGTGCGTAGGGGTTTCCTCCCATAGTCCAAAGACATGCAGGTTAGGTGGACTTGCATTACTAAATCGGCCCTAGTGAGTGTGTGTGTTCATCCTGAAATGAAGGGGGATTTTGTTCAGGGACTGTTCCTGCCTTGCCTCTGATGCTTGCTGGGATAGGTTCCAGACTCCCATTGACCTTGCTCTGGTTAAAAAGTTTGAAAGATGAATGGAAGGATGGAAGAGAAAAAAGTGAAGGATCTACAGTTACTATTCTGCTCTCTGCCACACGTGACTTTGATTATATTGAGTGAAAAATCTGCAATAAAAAGTGACCTTCTTTGTAGAATGGAAATGTTAATAATTAAATAAGTTGTGTTTTCAGCTAGGAAGGCTTCTAAATGAGAACACAGTATAGGACATAAACTTGCAATCTCTGTAGCCCAACACTGAGCACCCTTGTTCTTAAACACAGTACGAGGAAATTAAGAAATAAAATAGTGGACCTTCATCCCATAGATGGCAGCATTGCATTGCCACACAGCGAGCAGGAGGAAATGAAGAAGCAAAAATAATTCAAATGGAAGTAAATATAAAGCTGCAAGTTTCACTCAGGATAGGCCTTGGTTGATTTTTGTGTTCATTTGCAGTGTGCAGAAGTGGATCTCCAAGTGGTAGGTGAGTCACAAACATTCCCACCTGCTGGCAACTGTGGCCTGAAGAGACACTGTATGCTAACTGTCATAGCTCTCTATGTCAATGTCAATTTACTTATATAAAACAACATAGTAATGCTGTGGCCAAAGTGCTTTACAATAATAGAATAAAAGAAAAACAAAACAATTAACATAAAAACATAAATAGAAATATAATATATGAACATAAAATAGGATACATAATAATAACAAAGAGGAAACCATCAATATTACTGAAGGTCACGGAATGCAAGTGAATAGAAATGAGTCTTTAATCTCGGTTTGAACAGTTCAATTGTGACGACTCCTTTATGTGATGAGGTAGAGAGTTTCACAGGCGAGGAGCAGCAGCTGTAAAGGTCCTGTCTGTCCCCCTTAGTTTTACACTCGATACGAGGACAACAAGAGACAACTGACCAGAAGATCTAAGCACTCTGGATGGCTGGTGTAAAACACACAATTTACATAAATAGGCAGGAGCAAGCCTATGTAAAGATTTAAAAACTAGCAACAAGATTTTAAAATCAATTCGAAAATTGACAGGCAGCCAGTGTAAAGAAGCTAAAATTGGAGAAACAGAATCAGACTTTCTTGCCCCAACCAGAAAGCGAGCGGCAGCATTCTGGACCAACTGTAACCTGCTTATCAGGGATTTGTTAATCCCAGAATACAGCGATTTGCAGTAATCAAGGCGAGAAAAAATAAAAGCATGAGTAGCTTTCTCAAGATCCCTCGAAGTAAACTTGATGCATTTCTCATTCACAGAACTCATTTTTGTGTGGCCATATGCTTTGTTTCTGGTTCTTGATTCTGCCTGTTTTTTTGTGCTTCTGAAAAAGAGCTTGGACATACCATCTGGAAGCACCAGTCTGTTTGGAAGATACCCTGTTCATACAGGATGAGCACCTTGTGTCTTTTCACTATGATCACTGTTGCCATGGTGTAAGATTTGCAGGTTAAACCACCACCTCCACTACGGTCTTCTTTAGTCTGGTTGTCCCTTGCCCATTTTCAATCCCTCTTCATATCTGTCTATTGACATACATGTGTGATTGAATATTTTGGAATATTTTAGAACATTAGAAAAATCTAGCTGAGAACAGGCCATTCAGTCCAACAAAGCTTGACAGTCTTATCCACTTAATTCTTCTAAAAAACATAAAGCCTAAACAACGATTTATACAGGAAAATAATGACTATTAACAAGGTTGCCCAAACTTTTGCATCCCACTGTATACACATACATCCACATATATATACACGTATATACATATCTACATATACATATCTACATATACACACTGTAAAAGGCGCTATATAGTGCCCGACCCGGCACAGACCACGCAGAGGCACGTGTACAAAACACACAGGCTTTATTCTTTTTCTTCACCCGTGGGCGCACGTCTTCCCCGTGACCCACAGGCAATACACAGTCCCAAAGCACAAAACACAAACAATACTCTTCCCTCTCTGGCACCACCACTCCTCCCAGGCATTTTCGTCCTCTTCCTCCCGATTCTGGCCAAAAATGAAGGGAGGTTGGCCCGCTTCATAGCCCACCCGGAAGTGCTCCAGGTGCCTGACCAGCTGGTCTTAATTGCACCTCCAATGTGGTGGCTGGCTCTCCGCAACACCCCCTAGCGGCCACCCCATCTCCCCATCTCTGGCTGTGGTGGACTCCATGTTCCATGGAGCCACGGGGGAGACTAAGGAAGAACCCACGGCCAGGGAGGCTGCCCCCAGGTTCCCCGGGGGAGGCATTGCACTGTCCTTGGTGGCTCCCCCGGGACGTATGCAGCAGAGGCGTCCTGGCTGGGCATGGGACCCGGCTGTCCGTCACAACACATACATATACATATACACATACATACATACACACACACACTTATATACACACAAATACTCTTTGGGGTGCCAGAATCCATCAAGAAAGAAAAATGAAAAACATTATTTGTACAAAATCTTTATTTATTTATCCATTCTTAAATAATTAAATGGGCAGGCTATTTCGTATCAGTGCAATACGCTGCTTGTTAAAACGGATGACTCCCGTTCTTACGTGCAAGTCTGCGTGGATATTATGAACTATCACATCTGTTCAAGTTCTATTTAAATTTTAAATAGAAGGAATTTTTATTTAGTCGACAGAAATGTCTTTGTTAGGAATGTAAGTTAAAGGTAGGCATCATTGCATAAATTTTTCTTCACCATAGAAATGTAAAGAGTAAATTCGCCTTACATTCCAACCAAAGATATTTGTTTTGACTAAATAGAACTTGAAAAGATATATTTTTTCGAATGTGATCGCGCAATTTATATCGAGTTGACGCGCACTATGTTGAGCTTGCGTGCTATTGTGGTTTTGCCTGCATGTCTCAATAAGTCACCCTCCCCTCACTCTTACTTTTTTACCGTTCATCTAATGATTACACTGAGTATGGCTTTACCAAAACAATCATTGATGGCGAATAAAGTATCCATTATTCATAAAGCTTCAATTGGTGATCTGTCTTTCTCGTTAACCGCATATTTTTTCATACGTCTCAAACCAAGGGGATTCGAGGGTAAAATGAATCATGAAGCGCGCGTACATACTCAGTGCACCCCCTCTCGGGAATCAAACTTCGGCGCTAGAGGCGAAGCCTCTACCATTGCACCACGGCGTGTGGTTTGTCTATTTGAGAGTATGTAGGTCGGGGTATATATATACATACATATGTACAATTTGTTGTGTTCAAGTTACATTCTGTGTTTGTCAATCGTTGTAAAGATAACAGGTTTCATTCATCGATTCGTTTCTTACTGCATCAATAAACAGCTCGTCTCCCTCTTTATCTGAGACATAAAACACTGCATGCACGGGTTTTTTTTTTACACTGTCTTCCTTTAGCGGGACATTGACTTTTTCCACCGTGTGCTTTGTTTCCGCAGTAGCTGCACTTATGAATATGCTTGTATGTGTCAGACGCTTCATATTTTTTTGCTGCCTTCTCAATTGTGTAATTTGGTTTTTGTTCAGCACTCTTTGGAACTGTTGCTTTTTGTCTGTGCACTGCGTCAGTTCACGTGAGCCGCTCGGTGTACATGCATCGAAGGTTCCCAGCTGTGCTGGTGCCATCTCGTGCGATGTCCACAGCTGTATTTAATGTTAGCTAAGACCCGGCACTTAAAAGTTTCTCTCGCAGTTTCGCTGAGTTTGTGCCAAACACCACCCTGACCATCTCATCCTCCTCTGCATAAGCACAGTCCTTCACCCGTGAATATTTAGCAACAGTGTTTCTATTGGATTGTCGCCGATGGACGGCCTTATATGGGCAGGCACTAAATTACGTGGGAGGCGTAACTCCGCCTCCCACGGGCATCAAGTAGAAGTCTATTATAGTATATGGACGAAAAAATAGGTTCCAGTTATGACCATAACGCGTAGAATTTCGAAATGAAACCTGCCCAACTTTTGTAAGTAAGCTGTAAGGAATGAGCCTGTCAAATTTCAGCCTTCTACCTACACGGGAACTTGGAGAATTAGTGACGAGTCATTTCATTTCGAAATTCTACGCGTAATGGTCATAAATGGAAGCTATTTTTCTCCATATAATGTAATGGAGTTGAGCTCGATGGCCGTGGGAGGCGGAGTTTCATGTGACATCATCACGCCTCCCACGTAATCACGTGAACTGACTGTCAACGCATTACGTAGAAAACCAGGTTGAGCTCCAAAAAGCGCTGAAGAAAACATGCATTATACAATTGAGAAGGCAGAGAAACAATAAGAAGCGAGCGAGTGACACATACTGTACAAGTATATTCATGCCTGCAGCTACTTCAGACACAAAGCATGGTGTAAACCTAAAGTTTAAATTAAGTTCATAGACAGGCTGCCGCTGGCGTTTCTCATGCCCACGGCTAATGCGGGATACAAGTTTAATGAGAGGACGCAGGGTATAAACGACAGTTTTGATCACTTTCTAACTAAGTTCAAATTGCTGGTCAAAGGCTGTGCTTATGCAAATTCCTAGAGACTGTGTTTGTGGGGGATTGACAGTTAAGGCGGGTGGAGGAGTCACGTCATCATCTCCCCTCCCATTTACCTCATTTCGCTCTGAGCTGAGCTCCGCGGCTAACAGCGTCTTCCGAAGCAACTTCGTTTACGCTGCCACCAAATACTCACAGAAAAATCCATAAGTTAATACACACGCTGTCTCTAGAGTTTCTCCACACTGAATCCTCCAGGCACTAATTACAAAAGGTTACATTGACAATCATGTTACGTTATTATTAAAATGTTTCCTTTTCTTTTTCACTACTTCTTTAACACACTACTTCTCCGCTGCGAGGCGCGGGTATTTTGCTATATATATATATGAATGACCACCAAAGAGCGCTGAGACTTTTGATATCGTGAACGTGTCTGCAAAAAGTGGGGTCTCCTGCCCAGCAAAAGTTGAGCAGCCGGCGCGCAGCATAGCTGTGCCGCCTTTGAGACGCTGACTGCGCTTCTGCCTTAAGTCAAAGTGAGCACTTTTAATTTTTTTCATCCTCCCCCTGAGCTATAGCCTAGACAAGTGCAAACACGGGACCCCTTTTCTACACCGTGGCAAACTAATATTAAGGCGCTTCCCACTTTCTTTTGCACGTATACGATTATGAGGTCGTCAGCTCGGATTATGAAGACACGCACACGAGTGGATGACGAAGAAGCCCTCAGTCCTCCCTGCAGCTCCCTCCTGTGGCCCCCACGGCATCCGGCAGGGCTTTGCATAAAAACTCCATTGTCCATGATGCCCTGCTGGTCTTCTGGGGACCTCCATGCTGCAAGGAGGGCTCCACCAGGCGGCTTGGGGGTATTGGCCGGGATAAATGGCCGGCCATCCTTCACAATATATACACATATATATACCTGTGTGTATGTTTGTATGTATGTGTTTATATATTGTCACAAGAACGAGACATTGACAGATAAAGAGTTGGGGCAGCCACCCGTATATTGTGGTATCCTGGCTGCAAAAGTCGTTTTCTTTTAACAAAATACAGAGCACTGAAGTGCACACAACCGAGTCCAAAACAAGACTGAAGAAACAAAGGAAAAGGGGCAGGTTTTAAAGGGGGAGACAGGAAGTGAGGTCGTATGGATCCGGCACGTGGTCTTCCACCATTGGCTCGTAGCCGGAGGTGACATCAGAGGGACTGGAGCTGGTGTGGCCGACTTCCATTGGCTCAGTCCCGGAAGTGATGTCAGGTGATCCAGGTGAAATCCCCCAGGGATGGTCTACAGGCAAGGGAGAAAAGAGTCAGTGCACTCTGCCACACCCGGCATGCCTCGAACTGCCTTCACTCAAGCCCTTTAGCTGCCTCCCATGCGCGTGTGTGACAAGGCCCCCTTACCCCAGACCCGGCGGGGCGGGCGACCCTAACCGAGAGGTCGTGAACCCGAAGAGCATCAGCGTTGGCGTGGAGCGCCCGGCGATGAACGAGCGAAAACTTGCGGCTGCAGGTCAAGAAACCACCGGGTGACCCTGGATTCGACTCCTTGTGGAGGGCCATCCACTGTAGGGTGCATGGTCCGTGACAAGGGTGAATTCCGCCCAACAGGTAGTACTCAGCTGAGTAATCGCCCATTTAATCGCCAGAGCCTCCCTCTCCACCGCAGCATACCTGGTCTCCCGGTCCAACAGTTTCCGGCTCAGGAACATGATGGGGTGCTCCACACCATCGACGCTTTGGCTCAGCACGGCGCCCAGGCCTGTGTCCGAAGCGTCCGTCTGGAGGATGAAAGGCAAAGAAAAGTTAGGTGCCATCAAAACAGGTGTGGACGTAAGGGCCTGCTTTAAGTCACTAAATGCAGCGCCTGTTTTTTCAGTCCATACCACAATGTTCGGGGCCCTCTTCTTTGTTAAATCCGTCAAGGCGCGCTCTCTCCAAAACCGGGTACAAACCGGCGGTAGTACCCGCTAACCGAAAGGCTTGGACTTGCCGCTTGGTTCATGGACGGGCCATTTCAGAATGGCATCAATTTTGGAGCACTGTGGCCTTACGGTACCCCGACCCACCAGGTAGCCTAAATATTTGGCTTCGCTTAATCCAAGAAGCATTTCTTGGGATTAATCCGAGCCCGCCTCACCAAGTGTCCGTAATACCGCTTGGACATGCTGTAGGTGTTCCTTCCATGTGCTGGAATAGATGACCACGTCATCCAGGTAGGCAGCACTGTATGAGTTATGAGGCGAAGCACTTTGTCCACCAGGCGCTGAAAGGTTGCTGGAGCCCCTGGTAACCCAAATGGAAGGACACGATACTGCCAGTGTCCGCTAGGGGTACTAAACGCGGTTTTTCCCTTCGCGGAGTCCGTTAAAGGACCCTGCCAGTACCCTTTCGTCATGTCAAGTGTGGTCAGGTATTGAGCCTGTCCAAGCCTCTCGAGGAGGTCGCCCAGCGTGGCATTGGATAAGAATCAAATTGGGAGACTTGATTAAGCCGGCGGAAGCCATTGCAGAACCTCCAACTTCCGTCAGGCTTACCGACGAGCACAATGGGGCTGGACCAGGGACTATAACTTTCCTCAATCACACCTAGCTCCAGCATGCGCTTGATCTCAAGCTCCACTTCAGCCTTTTTGCCTCGGGAAGGCGATACGGGCGTTCTCGGACAACAACCCGGCTCTGTCACGATGTTGTGCTCAATCAGAGAGGTCCTTCCGGGTTCTCACTGACTACCTCCCGAGCGGTCCGGATAACTGTTTCCAGCTCCTGCCGCTGTCTGGGACTTAAGTCCGTGCGAAGTTAAGGTCGTGTGTGTGAGCGAAGAGTGGCGGGGCTGGCGGAGGAGGGATCGGGGTCCCTGTCCTTCCACGGTTTCAGCAGGTTCACATGATAAACCGCTCCTTTGGCCGGCGATTGGGTTGACTCACCAAATAGTCGACCAGTCCCTTCCTCTCCTTAACCGTAGGGGCCCTGCCAGTGGGCAAGCAATTTAGAGTGGGAGGTAGGCACTAGGACCATGACCCGATCTCCCGGGCGGAACTCCCGAAGAGACGTGCCGCGGTTGTAGTACCGGCCTGCGCTGCTTGAGCCTCCTCCATGTGACTTTTAAGGACAGGCCGAATTTTTCCAAATCTATCGCGTAACTGCGCGATATATTCCAGTATGTTTGTGGAGGGAAGAGCCTCTTCTTCCCAGCCTTCTTTCAAAATATCTAATATGCCCGAGGTTGTCGCCCGTATAGTAGTTCAAAGGGGAGAACCCGTGGAGGCTTGTGGGACTTCCGATAGGCAAAAGGACGAGGGGAGGAGCTGATCCCAGTTCCTTCCATCCTCGCTGACCACCTTACGCAGCATTTGCTTGAGAGTTTGATTAAACCTCTCTACTAATCCGTCGGTTTGAGGATGATACACGAGGTCTTTAAATGCTTTATTTTCAGTAATCTGGCAGTCTCCTTGAACGTTTCCGAGGTGAAGGGGGTCCCCTGGTCTGTCAAGACTTCTTTGGGGATCCCCGCGCCAATACCCTAGTAATTCCCGTGCGATGGCTTTAGAGGTAGCTGAGCGCAACGGAACAGCTTCGGGTATCGTGTAGCGTAATCCACGAGGACTAAAATGTACTTGTGTCCTCGGGCTGAGGGCTCCAGGGTCCCACCAGGTCGACCCGATTCTGTGGAAGGAGCGTCAATCAGTGGAATAGGAATGAGAGGAGCACGGTCCCTCCTAGGAATTTGTCGCAGTTGACACTCCGGGCAGGAAGCGCAAAGCGGCGAACCTCCTCATTAATTCCTGGCCAGTAGAAACGGAGCTTGATCCGCTCCAGAGTTTTTTCGGTGCCCAGGTGGCCACCTAGGAGGTGGGCGTGTGCTAGCTCACAGACCTGCCGCCGGAAGGTACGCGGCACTAGCAGCAGCCTCGTCTCCTGCCCGTCATGCATTGCTACACGGTAAAGGAGGTCATTATCTAGCACAAAGTAGGGGCCCTGTGGCATCGACTGATTAGTGCGCTGGCCATTGACAAGGACCACTGCATTTTTTACAAACTTCAGGGAGTCATCATTCCATTGCTCCCTTCTAAAAGAAGCGGCGTTTCTTTAAATTGGAACCGCAACACGGAGAGAGGGTCAGCGTCGACCTCAATGGGCGGGGTTTCCTCCCCCTCCGCCTGGCGTTGGTGGATGGCGTGTTAGCCCGCGACGGCCCGGAGTTGCCACGTCAGTCAGGGACTGCCGTCTCTCTCTGCCGGCTGATTACACGGCGTGGAGGCAGCTTGAGACGGGTTATCTCCGTCCATAACGAGGCCCAAATTAACCCCGGGAGTGGTATGTGTCTCACCGCTTTTGATTTTAGACCAGTCCCGCCCTAGTATCACCGGGTGTGGAGGATCAGGTAGGACGCTACGGTGAGCTTACGAACTGACCCTCCGTAACTGATGACACAGCGGCGGACCTGTACCAGCGGATGTCTCCGTGGACACAGGTTATACCGGTCTTAAATTTAGCCACTGTTGCGGTTGCACAAAGCGGCGGGCAACAATGAAATGTTGCTGCGGAGTCGAACAAACCTGTGGTCTTGTGTCCGTTGGCGATCACCACGCCAGTATGTGGGACCGCCAGCGGATTAGCCAGAGCACACCAACCCTCCTCACCTCCACCTGCATTCCTCCTTGCCTCCAAGCGGTTTTGCGCGCCCGCTGGACGCCATCATCGGCTCCGGATTGTACAGGGTGGGGCTAGGTCTTGGAGCATACCCGGCTGAGTTTGACATGAGGACGGTTCTGCTCCCCTAGAGTGTGAGGCCGCCCTCTGCGTCTCCATAAGCTCTATGAGCTCAGCATGTTCTTGAACCGCTCGCCCCAAACCGGCTGGGTGAAGCCACGGGAAGCGCTTCCAGGAGCAGATAGCAAGCTACCTGCTCTATTATTTGGTAGGGCGTGTTTTCAAATGGCGTAGCCAATGCCCTACCATTGCCCATAAGGACCAGGCTTGTTTGTTGGTTGGCCGTCAGGGTCCAACCTCCATGTTTTATTTTATTCACCTGCCAGTCTGGGGCACCCCTAGGTGGTAAATGGGGCTTTGGTTTCGCAGGGGGCAGGCACTCTCCCCAAGAGAGCATACTGAGTCCCTTTGCCTCCCCTCCAGGGCAGCCCAATTCTGTGAGCCCCACCCGCACACTCCCTGGCCACTCCAGATGGGCTAGTTATGAGTGCCGGGGCGGAGCCCGCACCGGTCACGCCGAACCACGGGCACCCTCCCGCCTGAATACTCGGCCCGATGCGCTCCCACCTGGGTATATTGCAGGTCCTGTCCCCTTCTCCTCCGGGACTTCTCCATCCTGCCGACTACGCCACTGTCACAAGAACGAGACATTGACAGATAAAGAGTTGGGGCAGCCACCCGTATATTGTGGTATCCTGGCTGCAAAAGTCGTTTTCTTTAAAAATACAGAGCACTGAAGTGCACACAACCGAGTCCAAAACAAGACTGAAGAAACAAAGGAAAAGGGGCAGGTTTTAAAGGGGAGACAGGAAGTGAGGTCGTATGGATCCGCACGTGGTCTTCCACCATTGGCTCAGTAGCGGAGGTGACATCAGAGGGACTGGAGCTGGTGTGGCCGACTTCCATTGGCTCAGTCCCGGAAGTGATGTCAGGTGATCCAGGTGAAATCCCCGGGATGGTCTACAGGCAAGGGAGAAAAGAGTCAGTGCACTCTGCCACACCCGGCATGCCTCGAACTGCCTTCACTCAAGCCCTTTAGCTGCCTCCCATGCGCACGTGTGTGACAATATATATATATATATATATATATATATATATATATATCTATACTAATAAAAGGCAAAGCCCTCACTGACTCACTCACTGACTGACTGACTGACTGACTGACTCATCACTAATTCTCCAACTGTGTGGGTGGAAGGCTGAAATTTGGCAGGCTCATTCCTTACAGCTTCCTTACAAAAGTTGGGCAGGTTTCATTTCGAAATTCTACGCGTGATGGTCATAACTGGAAGGTACTTTTCTCCATTTACTGTAATGGAGTTCAGCCAGTTCCGTGGGGGGGCGGAGTTTCATGTGACATCATCACGCCTCCCACGTAATCACGTGAACTGACTGTCAACGCACTACATAGAAAACCAGGAAGAGCTCCAAAACGCGCTGAAGAAAACATGCATTATATAATTGAGAAGGCAGCGAAACAATAAGAAGCGAGCGAGTGACATATACTACCATATTAATGAGTGCTGCTACTTCGGAAAGAAAGGTGTAAACCTAAACTTTAAATTAAGTTAATAGACAGGGTGCCGCTGGTGTTTCTCATGCCCATGGGTAATGCGGGATACAAGTTTAATGAGAGGACGCAGGATATAAACGAGAGATTTGATCACTTTGTAACTAAGTTAAAATTGCAGGTGAAGGGGTGTGCTTATGCAAATTCCGAGAGACTGTGTTTGTGGGGGATTGACAGTTAACGCGGTTGGGGGAGTCACGTCATCATATCCCCTCCCATTTACCTCATTTCGCTCTGAGCTGAGCTCATGACTACGGCGTCTTCCGAAGCAACTTCATCACACTCCCACCAAATACTCACAGAAAAATCCACAAGTTAATACACACGCTGTCTCTAGAGTTTCTCCACACTCAATGTATTCCTCGCGCCCCCTTTATACCCTCTAATCTCCCATTTCAATTCAGATACCTCCAATTTCCAGTAAGGCTCAGCTGCGCGATGACAAGTAATAAGTCTCAAGGACAGACCCTACAAAACGATGCCATTGATTTCAGGCAAGATTGCTTTTCTCCTGGACAACTATACTTGCATTCTCAAAAGTGAGCTCGCGCAGCTTCGTCATATTACAACCGGAGTGCAGCCAGAAACTTTTAAGTACCGGTTCTTAGATAACATTAAATTAAGCCGTAGACATCACAACATCACACAAGATAGCAGCTCACGAGAACTTACTGAGCAGTAATGCAGTGATCACTTCCATGCATCAAACCTGTTCAAAAAACGCATTACACAATTTACAAGGTGATGGCTTTCTATGGCGTTCATTTATAAAGCAGCGGAGAGGCTGTGTGAAGGCAGCTACACAGAAAAGCAGAGCGCCACACTCTGAATGTATTGCTGGAATCACCGTTATACCCTCTGATCTCCCATTTGAATTGAAATGCCTCAAATTTCCAGTAAGGCTCTGCTTCGCAATGACAATTAATAAGTCTCAGGGACACACCCTACAAAAGGTTGCCATTGATTTGAGGCAACATTGCTTTCCTCCTGGACAAAACTATACGTTGCATTCTCAAAAGTTATATATATATACACCCCGATCTACAATACTGTCAAATAAACAACCCACACACCATAGCGCAACATGAGAGGCTTCACCTTTAGCGCTGACGTCTTAGGTTCGATTCGCGAGAGTGGGTGCAGTGCGTGTGTACTGCCTGATGAGCCCAGAATTAGGCGAAGCACGTGCCGCGTACTGTTTGCATTATTTGATAGTAAAACTATTTCAGTATATTCAATATATATATATATCAGCGCTTAATGATTAATTTTACTCTCGCAACCCCTGTTTGGGAAGAAGTATGAAAAAATACGAGGTTAACGCAGAAAACCAGATCACCAATTTAAGCTTTAGGAATCATAGATACTTTATTCGACATCAATGATTGTTTTGGTAAAGCCATACTCGGTGTAATCCTCCTTCCATGTTATAATATTTCCGCGACTAGCCAAGATTAAATGAACGGAAAAAGTAAGAGAAGCGAGGTGACGCAGGCAGGCAGGCGACAGCTCAATAGCTCAATTTGGATATACTACAGTAGGTTCTATTTAGTCGCCAGAAATATCTTTGGTAGGAA
>NW_024385851.1:0-121000 GCF_016835505.1 Polypterus senegalus
TACTTATTCTGCCATGCTTCATTGCTGTTGGTACTTTAGAGGTCTGGTTATACAATGTCTCTTCCTACTGGTATAGTGTCACACTTGTCAGACCAGCTAGAGCTGTGTTGGTATATACAGTAAAGGTGGGTGCATAATACAGATAGTCTCTACATTTTTCACAGATTTCCCATTTAATTGGCAAAAATTGTAGCAAGCCAGAGTGGAAATGGTCATTTTTCTCATTTGGAGTGAATGTTCTGGATCCATAGCCAATTGGTAAAGCACTGCTCCCAGTCCTTCGTTTGATGCATCAGCATGTAAAACAAAGAGCAATTCAAAATTTGGAAAAGCAAGTATGGGTGGATTGGTGAGTATATCCACAAATTTAGCAATGACTGTATGATGTTCATTAGTCCACTGAACTGGTGTCCTTGAAGGTAGCTGTACATTGGATTTTGTTCCTCCCATTTGCTGTAGTTGCCAAGCTGGACTTTCCCATATTTTCAGTACCTTTTAAAAGTTCAAACAAAGGTTTTGCCAACCTGGAAAAGTCCTGTATGAAGGAGTTGTAATAACTAAGGAAACCCAGCAATGATCTGACTTCTCCAACTGTTGTGGGATCCTTTTCCAATAACTTTTGGACTGCTTCCAAATCCTTAGGATCAATCTGCACCTCCTCTTCAGACCTATGTACCAGATTTGATGTCTGAATAACTCACATTTCTCTGGTAATAATTTTATTCCGTGCTCTCTCATTTGACTCAGTACCCATCTTAAGTCTTCCACCTGGTCATGAAATGTTTTGGAAAAGCAAAGTACATCATCCAAATATGGGGTCTCTCAGTTATTCCAGTACCCCTTCCATGCATCTTTGAAATGTTGCAGGAGCGTTGCTCAAGCCAAAAGGAAATTGTACCCACTCATACGGTATAGCCCCCATGGGGTACTGAAGGCAGTGGCAGATCTTGAGTCCTCATCCATGAAACCTTGATGCTATGCACTTCCTAGATCCAGGATTGAAAACCATTTGTAGCCCCCAAGGTTATCCAGCAGGTCTTGAATGCGTGGTAGGGGGTGTCTGTCAGGGATGGTTTTACAATTTAGCTCTCTAAAGTTCACACAAAGACGCAAATTTAAGTCCTTTTTCCTAACACAAACAACTGGATGAGAGTAAGCTGAAGTGGACTCTTTATCCAACCATGGTCCAAAAGGTTTTGGATATATTCTTCCACCTCTATGTATAAGGTCTTTAGAATAGCATTGTACCTTTTCTGCACAGGAGTATCATCCTTTAAGTGGATTTTTAGCTTCAAATCTGGACTGCAAGCAATTTCACTATCTTCACGTGAAAACACATCTGATTCTTTATATAACATGCACTGGACTATCTCTTGTTCTTCCTCTTTTAAGTGGGACAAATCTACTGGTGGGTTCCACTTCTCCCTAGCAGTAACCTTGTGTTCCTTTCCTGTTTAACTCTACTGTACTCTGTGTTTGCAGTATTGACTTACCATCAATTGGCTGGCTGAATATTACAGGGCCAGATGGTGGGGAAGGATTGGCCATATATCAATAATGTCTTCTAGAGTGCCTAATATTGTTCCACTAGGAAGGTAGATATCAAGTAAGGTGTAATTTTGGAGTGGTATGGTAATTAGTTTTGAAGACCCAGTTGGCAGGGAGTAGTTAAATGCCCTCTGGGCAATGATTCTGTGTTAGTGGCTCAAATGACATTATGCCTCCATTAGGCAAACCTCTAGTTTTACATCTCACTTGACATATTTGACCAGCTGGGATAACAAGCCCCTTTTCCCCATCCTTACTGTAATACCTTGTAATATTACTTTTAGTACAGACTTAACAACTTCAAACTCAGTAAATCTTTCATGTAATCCTGCATCTATTTGTTTGCAAATTTACTGTATGAAATTTCAGAACCCCCATCATAGATTTGCCCACCATGGACTTTGAACTCCCTGTGAGGCATAAAAGTAGCAACATCAGTGAGTCTTACCACTTGATCTGAAGTCATATAAGGAAGGCATCCCTTCTCCAAGTCCTCAGAGATCCTCCTATTTTCAAAGTTTGTGCCTAGATATTTAGCTTGGCTCAGATTAGTATCTTGATCCAGTCCTGTGGTAATGACACCTGTACTCCTTACTCCTAGCAGGGGTGAAATCCTTTCTGGTTGGAGATGTGCAATTATATCCTGAGGCGAAGTAAGTGTGACATGCCTTCGTCCTCCAAATTCCTCAACTTTTCACCCTTAGCATAATCAAAAAGGAAATAATAAAATTCTCGTTCACCAAGTTGTGAGATTTCTACAATTTCATTTCCATCTCCATCTTCTATACTTTATTCAGACTGAGCGGGGGACTGAATAAAAGGTCAAAGGCAAAATCAGGCCAAAGGGGTACAGAAATGTGATGCTGTAATCTGGTCGACTGACAGCGCTTCTATGATTATGACTTCCACTTCCAACCCTAAAGGGAAACAGAGGAGTTACATAAGTTGTCTGACTTCAGTATTGTCTGCCACTTCATACTGCTAGATTAAGAATAGCTGTTGAACTAGCATTGCTGCTGGCCTGTGGAAATGCGCTGAAGCAAATGCAGGATATTGAACTGGTAGAGGCTCATCTTAAGGCGAAGAAAGAGGAGTTGCAGTTACAAATCACCATTGCTGCAGCCAATGCTTAGCTACAAGAATCTGCATACAGTTCATCCACAATGCTGCAGGAAGAGATTGATGTTTTTAAAAGTAACAGGAACTCTGAGGTTAATATCGCACAAGAAGCATTTAATTATTTGGTTGTCATGTGGAGATGCCACAGACAATTAGACAGAAAGGAGTGTCAGCTATGTCAGATATTTCTATGTGGTCAGATCACAACAGTAAAACAAACAATTAGCACCGCAGTGAATCAAATGCTCTGGACTTGATTAAAATCATGCAACATGAAAATGTTATTGCTGATCTTTTGGTGAAACAGCAGAGACTGTCTTCTCTTCCTCATTTGGATATTCCAGTATTTGGCAGAGATCCTTTTGAATACAAGTTTGTTCATAAAGGCTTTTTAATTGAGGACAGAACTGAAGTAACAAAGACAACCTATTTTTCCTGGAGCAGTACACCACCAGACTGCCCAAGGTGCTTGTTCACAGTTGCCAGCATATGGATTCAGATAGAGGTTATGAGGAGGCAAATAAACTGCTACATAACAACTTTGGGAATGAATACATATTTGCTATGGCATGTATTGAAAAGATTTTGATCTGGCCAGTTATTGAATCAGAAGATGGGAAAGCTTTAACAGCCTTTGCAGTTTTTCTTACTAGTTGTAACACCACAGATAGTACAGAATACTCAGATGAAATAAATAGCTCAACTAATATGCAGACTATTGTTTCTAAGGTCCCATACAAGCTGAGATAAAAATGGATGGGTGTTGCTTATGAGATGCTAGGAAAGTAGTGGCGGAAGGCTAAATTTACAGATTTAGTTAGTTTTGTGGACAGTCAAGCAAAGTTTAACTCACATTTATTATATGGAAATATTCAAGAGGATGCAGTGGCAAAAGGTATTGATAACTCTGTGGGCAAGACAAGCCCAAAGTATAACAAACAGAAAACACTTTTGCTACAAGCAAAAAGTCTGTGCCCGAGCATAAAGAAAAGGAAGCAAAAAAAAAATGTTGCTAAGAATTCTGCAAATTACAGACAATGTGTCTTTTGTCATAAAGAGCCTAGTTTGGAATGTTGTAAATCATTTAAACAGAAGTCACAAAGAGAAACTTGATTTCCTGAAGTCAAAACCTTAAATTTTGGGTGTTTGTCAGAGGGCCACTTAAGAAACGCTCAGTGAAACACGCCACCGTTTTGCATTTAGATAGTAAATTTAAGGACTCGTCACCATCTAGTGGTCAAGCTTAAAATAACACATCTCCTGAAATTAGTGCATTGGTCTTCTTAGACAGTAAAATGTATGGTTATACAGGGACTGGGGCAGTAATTGTAATGACGCAATTGTTACAGTTAAAGTGAAATGTAGAAAAATAATCACTTCATTGTAACTTACGCATTTCTAGGTCCAGGAGCAATATTCTGTACTGAAGAACTTTTGATAAGAATTAAAAGTAGCAGGTAGGAAAACCAACATTCTTCTGTACCATGGGGCAAGAATGGAAGGTCAGTTCAGACATTGTCAGAGAGGTTGAAGTTTTTAGCTTAGATGGCAATGCTGTTACTGAGCTTCCACAAGTCTTTTCACCCGAAGACCATTCCAGAAAGTAAAGAAAATATCTCACAACAGTGTGATGTGAATAAATGGCCATATTTGGATGAAATATGCCTCACCAATATTGATAAAGGTATAGATTTGTTAATAGGAGCAATCATACCTAAAGCATTAGAGCCATAGCAAGTTATAAACAGTAAGGAGACGGTCCTTATGAAATAAAGTCTGTACTAAGATGGACTATTTGTGAACCAATGCAGAAGGAACACCGTGATGAAAGAAGACACTTAATGGCCTCAACCAATTACACATAGTATTTCTTTTGGAATGCTAGAGGAGCTTATACAGCATCAAATAAAGTATGTCTCCTCTGAGAGTCAGCAAGTTGGGAATTCAGAAATGTCCAGAGAAGATAAACAGTTTGTAAAATGTATCTCTCAGTCAGTTAGACTTGTCACTGGTCATTATTGCATTGGTCCTCCTTTGAGAAACAGAGAAATGGTGTTTCTTAACAATCACTCTGTAGCTCTGAAAATGGTCCATAATCTTAGATGAAAGCTTGTTATTACTGAAGGTTTTAAGGGAAATGCTGGAAAAAAGGTTATGCTGAAAAACTGCAAAGGAACAGATTAGTGAAAAGTCAAATAAGATTTGGTACCTAATGCAACAATTAAAACAGAAATTTAGAGTCGTGTTTGATTGTTCAGCAACATTTCAAGGAATTTCATTGAACATACAGCTTTTACAAGGTCCAGATCTGACAAACACTCATATTGGTGTGTTAATGAGAATTAGAAAAGAAACAATAGCTTTTTAGCAGATGTAGAAGGAATGTTCCATCAAGTAATATTTCCAGAAGAAGATACAGATTTCTTAAGATTTCTTTGTTGACCATGGGGCCTCATGTATACAAAATGTTGCACAAGCCTGTTTCCACGCTCACATTGTGATGTATAAAAACTAAACTTGGCGTAAAACAACACACATTTTCATGCCAACTCAAATCATAGCGTGTGCAAGTTTTTGGCTCGGTTTTGCAAACTGGCAGCATCCAGTGTCAAAGCAGTGCTAGTGCTCCTGGGTGGCTTCCCTTTATTTTTAGATTCACATCCCTGACGCAGCTTTATTAAATAAACTGACATTAACCTCATATCATTGTTTAGTTTAAGGCATCTGATTGTAATCAACCCAAAACCATATAATGGTGCACGGAATGGCCAAACTTTCAAATAATATGGCTGCTTTAGCATTGTTACTGTCAGTGCACCACTGAGTATTTTAACCCACTGTAGTGTGGAGTGTGGAATCACAGCTCTACAGCAGCTAATCGGAAAGCTCTACCACAGATTGCGTCAAGAGTGGAGAGAATTATCGGGGTACAGCTTCTAGTACACATTGTCTCATCCATTGGCACAGTCTAGTGTATTTGAACTTCTCCTATTCGGTCAGCGTTTCAGAGCCTTTCCTGCAAGAACCTCATGGTTCAGAAACAGAGAGCTATAAACACACTCAATCAGTCCATCAAGTGCTCCTGTTAGAACTGTTTGTACTTAAACATACAATTACCTCACTGTAAACTTGCCTTACAGTTGTAATATTGCACAACCTGATGCACAAGTCGATTTAGATTTCCAGGCCCTATCTTCTTGGAGCTCTTTATATCTTTTTCAGATGAAATGCAGATGGCTTGGCATCTATTACAGAGCTGATTGTGTGGCGATTGGTTACTTGGAGAAAGAAAAGGAAGGACAGGAATTGGAGGTTAGTACATTTGAAAGAGACAGTACTGCTACAATAAAGTATTTCATCAAGGGTTGCTCATGGCGCAGAAAGCATCTTGCAGGAGGCAGGAACAATCTCTGGACAAGGCGCCAGCTCACCATTACCATTGCGCCACTGTGGCCAAATGTTTAATACATGCTTTAAATCATTTCATTATGAAAATTATATTAAGCATACATCTTAGTATTTAAATTGTTCAAAGATCTGTAATATCATGAGCGTAATGTATTCTGTGTCCTGAAAAGAAAGAAAGAAAAGAAAGCCGGTTTAAGAAGCAAGTAGTGATTCACACACATAGAGTACATAGAAGAACACACAGAATACAGAAGCATTTAACATGCTACTTTAGTTACGATGGGATTTAGAAAACTAGTAAATTAAAAGATTTTAAAATTAAATTTATGATGTTCTGTTTTAATGACAAAATAAACAACGTGAAATAAAGTGGAAATTTCAAGATTAAAGTTTCATTTCAAGGTTTTTAACTCTATGTCCCTATTTTTCCTTTTCTCTGTACCCTAATAAGTTCCACATGACACTCAGACGGTGAGCTACAGTTTGCCTTTTAACAGGATTTTCATATCTGACAACTTTTTTTTATTTTGGGCACTTTGCGAATGTCTTAACTTGCACTTTTGATCAACTTCCTTTTGTTATTTATACAACTGCTTAATCCATTGTGCATTCATTGGAGACAGCTTAGGAATACAATATTGTGTGGAATCAGATGTTTTAAGATTTAAAGTTAATATACAGGAAAAACACTCGCAAGAACTGGTATTCATTTTATGGTTTTGTTTCCATTTTGAACACTTGGAAATCTTAGCTCCACCAATTCTCCCAATAAAGCAAATTCTGCAAGAGTCATGCAGGATGACATATGGATGGGATGACAATATTCCTGAAATCCTCACTAAAGAATGGCTTGAATTGTTATTAAATCTACATCACTTGTCAGAATTTAAAGTTAATAGATATATGAAGCAGTGTAACATTGGTAATTTAATTTCAGCGCAGCTGCATCATTTTGCATATACAAGTGGAATATGGCACAGTTACTCACCTGCTTTTAAAGAATTGTCAGGATAAACTGCATTCTGCTTTCATCTGGGCAAAATCAAGAGCAAGGAAAATGAAAGACTTTAAAGGATCACCGATTATAAGTCCACTTTCAGTGGATGATATAATAAAGGCAAAGATGGAAAGAATTAGGTAAAGGGAGAGCTTATCAAGAGAAATTGATAAATAAAGGAAACTTGGTTTTAAAGTCCAGGACTATTTACAGCTTATCACCATCCTTTAAAGAGAATATACTGAAAGTTGGTAGTCAATAGAGCAGGTCTGCTATGCTTGAAGAATCGGAACACCTGGCTATTTTGTCAAAACAACATTACATTGTGGAACTTATTTTGATATCTATTAATAAGGAAGTGGGACATGGTGGTCATAATCATATGTTATCCACTTTAAGGCAAAAAAGGCACACTCAACAATTAGAAGGATTTTGTCAAGATGTATAGTGTGTAAACTGCTGCATGGGACTAAAGGTAGTCAGATCATGTCTGACCTACCCAGTGATAGACTCACACCAGATGAACCACCATTTATAAATGTTGGAATAGATTATTTTTGGCCCATTTGAAACTAAAGGGGAAGAACCACAGTTAAAAGATGTGGAATGATTTTTACTTGTTTAATACTAAGAGCTGTACATATTGAAATGGCAAATTCATTGGACACTTGCATTCATGCAATAATGCAGATTTATGTCAAAAGAGGTCAAGTGAAAGTGTTACATTCTGATAATGGGACTAATTTTATTGGTGCTGAATGTGAGCTTTGTGAAGTTATTCAATTTTTAAATAGTGTAAAAATTAAGGAGTTGTTATTGTCATAGGGCATTAACCCTTTATTGCATCACAATGTGGACGAGTATAGGAGTGACAAATTAGGACTATAAGGAAGGTTCTATACTTCATTGTAAATCAGCAGTTGTTAGATTTTAATATGAGGTTGAATCAATTATCAAGTCATCCAATTAGTAGAGTTTCTAATGATACTAATGACTTGAAAGCGCTAACTCTGAGTTATTTAATACTGTTAAAGGGCAATGTAGAAATGCCACCTGGACTGTCTGATAAAGATGATCTTTATTCCAGATGCAGGTGGAAACAAGTTTAGTAAATGGAAGCTCTGGACTAAGGAATATTTGCCAGAACTACAAAAAATCAAAAATGGTTGCATCCAAACAGAAATTTCCATAATGGAGATCTTGTTCCTGTATTTAAAAATACAGCACCAAGAAATTCCTGGATTAGGGGACATAAAGGATTACAGGTTTGACTGCAAGCCAGCACAAATGTTTTGTTGAGACCTATCAATAAGCTTTGCTTATTCTAGGATGAAGCTTTGCTTACTGTTTCAAATGTAGAATTTATAAGTACAAAAATAGTAGAACATGGAAGAACTTCTTTAATGCATACCTGGTGACATGTGTAAGTAACCCTCAGATGGTGGCTAAAGAACAATACAACTTAGTATCATCAGACAGAATGAATGTTATAGAATGCAAATATTGTATGGGAAATTAATTTCTCCTGTTCTCATAAATCATTGAGTGGCATCACTATATTTTTGTGTGAACTGCTCCACACTATTGATGTGAGAGCAGATGCACCTTTGCCTGGGGAGGACAAAGAAAAGAGGTGGAAATTGGAAATTTCAAAATTCCTGACCTTAAAGCAGATGTTGGATATCAGACTGGTTTTACTATTTTCTATATTTATTTTAAACATGTATTTATAATTAAAATGCTTTTTAATTTCCTTATACTTTAAAAATTTTATGTATTGTAATGGCATCACAGTACAAATTGTATACAAACTTAGCAGACCATGCCTCACATTGCATTGAGCACTTTAGTAATTTTAATCCTGTAACTGAGCAGGAAGTCTTAACTTTAATTTCTAAAATGAAGCCCACTACTTGTTCCCTAGATCCAGTGCCAACAAAACTAGTAAAAGTGCAATGGATGTTCTTGCAGCGCCTATTCTAAACATTATCAATAGTTCATTATTGCATGGCACAGTACCTGATGCACTAAAAGTGTCAGTCATTAAACCTTTACTTAAAAGGTCAGACCTTGACCCACACATACTAAATAATTATAGGCCTATTTCAAATTTACCCTTTCTCTGTAAAATACTAGAAAAAGTAGTAAGCCAATCAGCTTCTGTCACACCTTACGCATTACAATTTATTTGAGAAATTCCAGCCTGGTTTTCGCACTGGTCATAGTACAGAAACTACACTAACACGGGTTGTAAATGACATTCTGATATCCTCTGATGAAGGAAACTCCACTGTAATTATGTTTTTAGACTTAAGTGCAGCATTTGACACCAAGGACCATTCTGTTTTACTGCACAGGCTAGAAAATGATGATGGGCTTACAAGCACTGTGCTCGCTTGGTTTAGTTATTTATCAAATCTATTCCAATATGTACAGAAATGTGCTAACAGTACTCCATCATTATACACAGAAGTGAGATATGGTGTCCCGCAGGGCTCAGTACTGGAACCTTTACTCTCTTTCACTTTATATAGATATATTGTCGCAGATGGCTGGGGGCGACCGGCTGTGATGCCCCTGAGGACCAGAATAGGGCTTACGCCCACCTCAGACCACGTGGGGGCAACCACCTTGGTTTCTATGGGGACCGCCAGGGGCACCCTAATGCCTTGGGAGCCCTGGACCTTGGCATTTCCACCACACCCAGAAGTGCCGGGGAAGGTGAGCAGGGACACCCGGAGTGTTTCCAGAGATGCAGCCGGCACTTCCGCCACACTGGGGCGTGTTGGTGGGACATAGCCAGAACACACCTGGAGCACTCCCTTCAAATAAGGACTTGAGTTGGGTGGAAGACGGACGAGGTCTGGGAGGAGGCAAAGAGGCGGCCTGAAGAGAGAAGCAAGGCAAGAGTGTGAGGCCTGGACTTTGGGGGTGAAGTGGGTTTTGTGCACTTTGATAATTGTAAATATTAGTATAAATAGACATGTGGTGGTGCTTTGCAACATGTCTACCTGTCTGTGTCGGGGCTCGTTCCACAATATATATATATTAGCAAAATACCAGCTTGCATGGTAAGTACTGCCTTAACATTTTTATTAAGAAGAAAATTAAACCTTTTTAAACTGAGGGAAAATATACCAATAATTATTTGTTAAGGATCTCTTTGTATACAACAGTGTGAGTTCTGCCCTCGGTTGTAATATGACCAAGCTGTGCGCTGAGCTTACTCTTGAGCATGTAACTTACAGTTGGCCATGTGTACAGTAATCTTGTTTCAGATCTCACAGCTTGGATTGCTGCTGTCATAATCGGTTTGAGTTTCATGGTTTGTTTCAATTACGACAGTATTTGTAGGACTTGTGTTGAAGAGACATTGGCATCTGTCAAGCGTTGTAAGTATACAACCAGTTTCATCGATAACTTCACATCCAGCTTTTGAGAGTTTAAACATTCATAAACATCCACAAAGTGTCCACTACTGAAATCGTCACCTGTCAATCTAAGATGTTTAAGAGGCATTGGCGGTTGTCGAAAGGTGTAAAATATTTGGCCATTTGGTACACTTTAAAGCGACAACCGAACAATTCAGCGGCAGCTATCAACTCACATGCAGATGCATAGGTGAAGGGCTTAAGCATTTCACTCCTATAGTGCTCCTGTGTAGTATAATTATCTCCTGTACCGTCATCAGTCCACACCTTGAACCTGTCCCAGTCATTCAATACATAAGACACAATGTTCCTCCGGATATCAAGAGTGAGCCTGATATGGTCGTGCAATATGTAACACAGAGAATGGAAAGGTAGGTGCCATCTCTGGGCATGGAAACCACTCGGTAAGTGACAGTTCTTTGATTGATGGTGATCACCTCGATAGACATGTTAATGGGGTACGGTTGGAATGATAAAGGAAATGGGTACCTGAACAATGTAAAGTAAGTCTAAAATACCTACACAATAACTAAATTGTTAAATGAACAATAAAACAGCGGAGAAGCCGTGGATTTAATCAAAAGGCTGCAGTTATCAGCAGGGAGATATGAATCCCGTGACGAAGCAAGGAAGGGAATGTAGAGCGATGGACGGCCTTATATAAGCAAGCAGCCAACAACGTGGGAGGTGATGGGTTGGGGACCCAACGCCACACGGTGACCGAGCTGCAGGCTATGGACGTATATATGCGTAAGTAGGATTCAGTTAACGTTGGGAACCTGCATACCAAATTTCTTGAAGATGGGCCCATAAGTAACAAAGACAGTTGAAAAGTTCAATATGATGGCCGACAGTGGCATCATACCACTGAAATAAGATGCATACATTGGTTTCAGTTAGCGCAGGAAGCCACCTACCAAATTTCGTGAAGATGGGGCCATAAATAAGAAAGTTCAACATGGCGGACGTTGTCGATCGTTATGACCCTCAGCGTATAATTTCTAAATGAAACCTGCTTAACTTTTGTAAGTAATCTGTATGGAATGAGCCTGCCAAATTTCAGCCTTCTACCTACACGGGAAGTTGGAGAATTAATGACGTTGGAAAGTTCAATATGGCGGCTGACAGAGGCGCCATACCACCGAAATAAGTATGCACATTGGTTTCGGTTAAGCGCGGGAAGTCGCCTACCAAATATCGTGAAGATGGGGCCATAAATAAGAAAGTTCAACATGGCGGACGTTATCGACCGTTATCGACCGTTATGACCATTACGTGTAGAATTTCAAAATGAAACCTGCTTAACTTTTGTAAGTAAGCTGTAAGGAATAAGCCTGCCAAATTTCAACCTTCTACCTACACGGGAAGTTGGAGAATTAGTGATGAGTGAGTGAGTGAGTGAGTGAGTCAGTTAGGGCTTTGCCTTTTATTAGTATAGATAGATATATATATATATATATATATATATATATATATATTGAGGCAGGTGACCGGGTCTCATGCCCGGCTGGGACGCCCCATCTGCATATGTTCCAGGGGAGCAGTCGTGGACTCTTTAGTACCTCCCCAGGATGCTTGGTGACAACCTGCTGGGTGACATTGGTGCCTCAGTTTCCCGCAGGGCTCCATGGGAGATGGAGTTCTCCATAACCCTGTGGGGATATCTGGGGTGGCTGCCAGCAGGGGCTGCATGGATCCCAGCCTGCATGGACACCTCTACAGCCAAGCCACATATAAAAGGGCCAGCATCCACCATTAATTAGCCAGAATCGGGAGGAAGAGGGTGAGGTTACCTGGGAGGAGTGGTAGTGCCAAGGTGAAGAGGAAAAAGTGTTTGTGAGTTGGCTAAGAGCTTTGGGACTGTGTATTGCCTGTGGGGTTCACGGGAAAGAGCGTGTCACGGGTGAAGAAAAATAAAACCTGTCTTGATTTTACACATGACTCTCGTCAGTCTGTGCTGGGTCGGGTGCTATATAGCGCCTTTATCACTATATATATATATATATATATATATATAAATAAAAGGCAAAGCCCTCACTGACTGACTGACTGACTCACTGACTCATCACTAATTCTCCAACTTCCCGTGTAGGTAGAAGGCTGAAATTTGGCAGGCTCATTCCTTACAGCTTACTTAAAAAGTTAAGCAGGTTTCATTTGAAATTCTACGCATAACGGTCATAACTGAATCCTACTTACGCATACATATATACGCCATAGCCTGTAGCTCGGTCGCCGTGTGAGACGGAGTTGTGTCCCCATCACCACGCCTCCCACGTAGTTGGCTGCCTGTCTGTATTGCGTCCACAATACCCACACCTCCACGTAATTGAGTGCCTGCCCATATAAGGCCGTCTGTCAGCAGCAATCCAAGCTGTGAGAAATCAGTAAAAAGGAGGCGTGTCAGATGTTGTGCTACATTTTCTGATGCAGCTAGACGAAAACAACTTTGTGGCGCTGTCATCAAATACTTGCACAAAAATTCACAAGTTAATAGACACACTGCCGCTCAGGAGGAAGCCAAGGTACTGAAAACTTATTATGACCGTTTTGACTGTATTCGGTTTGAATACGATATTCGCGAGATACAAGTTTAATGAAAAGACGCAGGGTATAAACGACACTTGATAACTTTTAACAGAGTTAAAATTGCTGGTGAAGGACTGTGCTTATGTAAACGAAGATGAGATAGTCAGGGATAGAATAGTGTTTGGTACAAACTCAGCGAAAGTGCGAGAGAAACTTTAAAGTGCGAGTCTGAGCTAACATTAAATAAAGCCGTGGACATCGCAAGATCGCATGAGATAGCACAAGCACAGCTGAGAACCTTCGATGCATGTACTCCGAGCGGCTCACGTGAACTGACTGTGAATGCATATGTAGACAAAAAGCAAGAGTTCCAAAGAGCTGAACAAAAACGCATTACTCAATTGAGAGGGCAGCAAAAGAATATGAAGCGAGTGGCGATACAAGCATATTCATAAGTGCAGCTACTGCGAAACAAAGCACACGGTGGAAAAGTCAATGTCCAGCTAAAGGAAGACAGTGTAAAAATGTGGTAAATTGAACCATTTCGCTAAAGTTTGTAGGACTAGGAAAGGTAAACCCGTGCATGCAGTGTGTGATGTCTCAGATAAAGAGGAAGACGAGCTGTTTATTGATGCAGTAAGAAAGGAACAACCCTCTGAAGCTGAACAAGCCTTTGTAGACATATCAATAGGAAAGCAAGGTGTAAAGCTTAAGTTTAAATTAAGTTCATAGACACGCTGCCGCTAAATATTCAGTAGGCAAATCCACAACTTAATACCGGGAATGCCTGTTAAACATCTTAGATTCACAAGTACCAATTTGGGTAGTGAACACTTCGATGAATGAAACCTGTTATCTTTACAACGTTGACAAACACGGAATGTAACTTGAACACAACCTCCAAATATGAACCTGATTGAAAGAAATAATGATAATCAAAGCCTTGATGACAGCAACACTCATAACAGTCACAAAACAATTACATTGACAATCATGTAACGTTATTTTTAAAATAGGGAAGTGATGGCGAAGGTGGTAGGGATGAGAACGGCACCTGTATGCATGCGCCGCACGGCGCTCTGCTGTCCACGACGAGAGTTGATTCTACAATAAAATAAAATACAAATAAAAAGAGGAATAATCTTGGAGGTCAATCAATACCTGAAAGCGGATAGTAGACGTCACGTAGAATATGTGTACCAAATTTTAGCTCAATAATTCAAACGGTTTGCAAGCTACAGGTGATTTAAAATCCTGGACAGACAAACGACGGTCACAGTAGCATATTATATAATATATATATACTGCTCAAAACAATTAAAGGAAAACTTTTTAATCAGAGTATAAAAATCAAGTCAGTGAAACGTCTGGGTTATTGATCTTGTCAGTTAAATAGCAGAGGGTTGTTAATCAGTTTCAGCTGCTTTAGTGTTAATGAAATTAACAACAGGTGCACTAGAGGGACAACAATGAGATGACCCCAAAACAGGAATGGTTTAACAGGTGGAGGCCACTGACATTTTTCCCTCCGCATCTTTTCAGACTGTAATTTCACTAGTTTTGCATTTGGCTAAGGTCAGTGTCACTACTGGTAGCATGAGGCGATACCTGGACCCTACAGAGAGTGCACAGGTAGTCCAACTTCTCCAGGATGGCACATCAATATGTGATGTGATTTGCTGTGTCTCCCAGCACAGTCTCAAGGGCATGGAGGAGATTCCAGGAGGCAGGCAGTTACTCTGGGAGAGCTGGACAGGGCCGTAGAAGGTCCTTAACCCATCAGCTGGACCAGTATTTCTTTCTTTGGGCAAGGAGGAACAGGATAAGCACTGCCAGAGCCCTACAAAATTACCTCCAGCTGGCCATTGGTGTGAATGTCTCTGAACAAACAATCAGAAACAGATTTCATGAGGGTGGCCTGAGAGCCTGACGTCCTCTAGTGGGCCCTGTGCTCACTGCCCGGCACTGTGGAGCTCAATTGGCATTTGCCATAGAACAACAAAATTGGCAGGTCCACTACTGGCGCCCTGTGCTTTTCACAGTTGAGAGCAAGTTCACCCTGAGCACATATGACAGATGTGAAAGGATCTGGAGAAGCCGTGGAGAACTTCATGCTGCCTATAACATCGTTCAGCATGATAGATTTAGTGGTGGCTCAGTGATGGTCTGGCGAGGCATATGCATGGAGGGACTCACATACCTCTATAGGCTGACAACGGCACCTTGACTACCATTAGGTTATCAGGATGAAATGCTTGGACCCATTATCAGACCCTATGTTAGTGCAGTGGGTCCTGGGTTCCTCCTGGTGTACCACAATGCCTGGCCTCATATAGCGAGTATGCAGGCTGTTACTGGAGGATGAAGGAATTGATACAATTGACTGGCCCCCATGCTCACCTGACCTACATCCAATATAACACCTCTGGAACATTATGTTTCGATCCATTTGACGCTGCCAGGTTACACCTCAGACTGTTCAGGAGCTCGGTGATACACTGGTCCACATCTGAGGGGAGATCCCCAGGACACCATCCATCATCTCAGTATTAGCATGCCTAACCCCAACATTGTCAGGCATGCATACAAGCAAGTGGGGCCATACAAACTACTGAGTACGATTTTGGAGTTGTTGCAATGAAATTTTGGCAACATGGACTAGCCTGCCACATCATTTTTTTACTTTGTTTTTCGGTGTTTCTTTGAATTCAGCCCTCTGAAGGTTGATCATTTTTATTTCCATCAAACGATATGGCATCCTTTTGTTTAGGGAATCCATTCCCGGACAGGTTTATCCATTCCTGGGAATTGAATCCTGCATGTCATTCCGGGATGACACAGTGCACGGCATCTCATATGTGAACGGTTTTAGAATGACCGACACTTATTTTTAATAAAACTACTGCAGTATGTTGACACCAATAAAAGACGAACCTTATCTACAAGCAGTTCATGCTGTCATATAAGCACATGTATCTAGTTCAGGGGTGCCTGATCGCCTGCATTGATCGCGATCGACCGGTAGATTGCAAATGTAGTGCAGGTAGATCGCGTTGCATTCAAAACAATTTTATATATATCCTCCCTATGGCATTTGCCACTTGAATGACATACAGGCCAGTCTGAGATCTCCTTTCTTCTAACACACTGGTCATCCCAAGCATGCACGATCAAGCCGCGAGTTACTGCAAAACTCCGGCTGTGATCTAGTTAGCCTTCCAATTTATATTGACTAAAGAAGGGATTTTAAAAAATTGTCTGGGGAGGGTATGGGCTTTATGTGTAATTAGAAGAGGATTTTTTCTCATAATGTCACAATCGAAGTGCGTTTGCATATATATATATATATTTGCATATATATATGACAACAACACTCATCACTCACAACAGTGACAAAACAATTACATTGACAATCAGGTTACGTTATTTTCAAAATGTTTCCTTTTCTTTTCATTGCTTCTTTAACACACTACTTCTCCGCTGCGAAGCGCGGGTATTTTGCTATACTATATAAAAGAAAAAGGCAACTTTCCTTTCTTTACACCTTTTTTCCTTTTATCCCAAACCAAAGCTTTTCTCTCTTAACACTGCAGAGGACACAAAACTAATTTTCTTTAAATGCCGGTAAGGCACATTACCAGAGGCACAAATTTGAATGTTCACATAGAAAATGTAATTTCAATGTACCTGTACTTCTTAAAACGTTAATGTTTTACTGTTTAATAACTTATAGACTATAATTTATTATTTTCCCTTGCACTCAGTGACCAAACCTATACACACATATAGACACATACAAACATACACACAAGTATATGTATGTGTATATATATATACACACACACACACACACACACACACATACATACATACATACATACATACATACACACATGTATATAATTTGTGTGTGTGTATGTATGTATGTGTGTGTATATATGATGTAGATAGGTATGTATGTGCGAGTGTGTGTATATGTAGATATGAAGATATATAGTGGCGTAGTCGGCAGGATGGAAATGTCCCAGAAGAGAAGGGGACAGGACCTGCAAAACACCCAGGTGGGAGCGTGCGGGCCGAGTATTCAGGCGGGAGGGTGCCCGTGGTTCGGCGAGACCAGGCGGGCTCCGCTCCCAGCACGCAGAACTAGGCCATCTAGAGAGGCCAGGAGTGTGCGGGTGGGGCTCACCGAATTGGGCTGCCCTGGAGGGGGGAGACGAGAGGGACTCAGTATGCTCTCTTGGGGGAGAGTGCCTGCCCCCCAGTGAAACCACAGCCCCATTTACCACCTAGGGGTGCCCCAGACTGGCAGGTGAGTGAAATAACAAAGTGGAGGTTGGACCCTGAGAGGCCGACCAGTAAACAAGCCTGGTCCTTATGGGCAAAGGTATGGTGGTGGCTACGGCCCTTAGAAAACAAGCCCTACCAGGTAATTGAGCAGGTAGCGTGCTATCTGCTCCTGAAAGCACTTCCCCAGGGCTTCACCCAGCCGGTCTGGGGCGAGCAGTTTACGAACATGTCAGGGCTCATAGAGCTTCTGGAAACACAGAGGGCGGCCTCACACTCTGGGAGAGCAGAACCGTCCTTCTGTCAAACTCAGCCGGGTACGTCCCAAGACCTAGCCCCTCCCTGTACACCCGGAGCTTGCGGTGGCGTCGCGCCCGGGCACGCAAAACCGCTTGGAGGCGAGGAGGAATGCAGGTGGAGGGGAGGAGGGCTTGGTGTGCTCTGACAAACCCGCTGACGGTCCCGCATACAGACGTGGTGATCGTTAACGGTTTAAAACTTCCGCTTCGATTCCGCAGCAACATTTCCATTGTTGCCCGCCGTTTTGTGCTACCGCGACAATGGCTAAAATTCAAGACCAGTATAACCTGTGTCCACGGGGAAACCCGCTGGTACAGCACCGCTGTGTCATTAGCTACGGACGATCAGTCCAGAAAGTAACCGGGCAATCCTTCCTGATCCTCCACACCCGTGATACTAGGGCGGACTGGTCTGAATTAAAAGCGTGAGACACATACCACTCCCGGGTTAAGTTGGGCCTCGCTATGGACGGAGATGAACCGCTCTGCTGCCTCCACGCGTGTAATCAGCCGGCAGAGAGATGAAGCAGCCGCCCTGGCTGACGCGTGGCAACTCCCGGCCGCCGCAGGCTGACACGCCATCCACCAACGCCAGGCGGAGCGGAGGAAACCACGCCCATTGAGGTCGGCGCTGACCCTCTCTCCGTGTTGCGGTTTCAATTTAAAAGACGCCGGCTTCTTTCAGAAGGGAGCAATGGAATGACGACTCCCTGAAGTTTGTAAAAATGCAGTGGTCCTTGTCAATGGCCAGCGACTAGTCAGTCGATGCCACAGGGCCCCTACTTTGTGCTAGATAATGACCTCCTTTACCCGTAGCAATGCATGACGGGCAGGAGACGAGGCTGCTGCTAGTGCCGCGCACCTTCCGCGGCAGGTCTGCGAGCTAGCACACGCCCACCTCCTAGGTGGCCACCTGGGCACCAAAACTCTGGAGCGGATCAAGCCCGTTTTACTGGCCAGGAATTAATGAGGAGGTTCGCCGCTTTGCGCTTCCTGCCCGGAGTGTCAACTGCGACAGATTCCTAGGAGGGACCGTGCTCCTCTTGTTCCTATTCCATTGATTGACGCTCCCTTCCACAGAATCGGGTCGACCTGGTGGGACCTCTAGAGCCCTCAGCCCGAGGACACAAGTACATTTTAGTCCTCGTGGATTATGCTACACGATACCCGAAGCTGTTCCGCTGCGCCAGCTACCTCTAAAGCCATCGCACGGAATTACTAGGGTATTGCCGTGGGGATCCCCAAAGAAGTCTTGACAGACCAGGGGACCCCTTCACCTCGGAGACGTTCAAGGAGACTGCCAGATTACTGAAAATAAAGCATTTAAAACCTCGTGTATCATCCTCAAACCGACGGATTAGTAGAGAGGTTTAATCAAACTCTCAAGCAAATGCTGCGTAAGGTGGTCAGCGAGGATGGAAGGAACTGGGATCAGCTCCTCCCCTCGTCCTTTTGCCTATCGGAAGTCCCACAAGCCTCCACGGGTTCTCCCCTTTGAACTACTGTATGGGCACAACCTCGGGCATATTGGATATTTTGAAAGAAGGCTGGGAAGAAGAGGCTCTTCCCTCCACAAACATACTGGAGTATATCGCAGTTACGCGATAGATTTGGAAAGATTCGCCTGTCCTTAAAAGTCACATGGAGGAGGCTCAAGCAGCACAGGTTCGCTACTACAACCGCTGCACGCCTCTTCGGGAGTTCCACCCCGAGATCGGGTCATGGTCCTAGTGCCTACCTCCCACTCTAAGTTGCTTGCCCACTGGCAGGGCCCCACGGTTAAGGAGAGGAAGGGACTGGTCGACTATTTGGTGAGTCAACCCAATCGCCGGCCAAAGGAGCGGTTTATCATGTGAACCTGCTGAAACCGTGGAAGGACAGGGACCCCGATCCCTCCTCCGCCAGCCCCGCCACTCTTCGCCACACACACGACCTTAACTTTGGCACAGACTTGAGACCCAGGCAAGCGGCAGGAGCTGGAAACAGTTATCCGGACCGCTCGAGAGGTAGTCAGTGAACACCCGGAAGGACCTCTCTGATTGAGCACAACATTGTGACAGAGCCCGGGTTGTTGTCCGAGAACGCCTACTCGCCTTCCCGAGGCAAAAAGGCTGAAGTGGAGCTTGAGATCAAGCGCATGCTGGAACTAGGTGTAATTGAGGAAAGTTATAGTCCCTGGTCCAGACCCATTGTGCTCGCCGGTAAGCCTGACGGAGTTGGAGGTTCTGCAATGACTTCCGCCGGCTTAACCAAGTCTCCCAATTTGATGCCTATCCAATGCCACGCTGGGACGACCTCCTCGAGAGGCTTGGACAGGCTCAATACCTGACCACACTTGACATGACAAAGGGTACTGGCAGGTTCCTTTAACGGACTCAAAGTTTAGTACCCCTAGCGGACACTGGCAGTATCGCGGTCCTTCCATTTGGGTTACACGGGCTCCAGCAACCTTTCAGCGCCTGGTGGACAAAGTGCTTCGGCCTCATAACTCATACAGTGCTGCCTACCTAGATGACGTGGTCATCTATTCCAGCACATGGAAGGAACACCTACAGCATGTCCAAGCGGTATTACGGACACTTGGTGAGGCGGGCTCGGATTAATCCCAAGAAATGTTTCTTTGGATTAAGCGAGGCCAAATATTTAGGCTACCTGGTGGGTCGGGTACCGTAAGGCCACAGTGCTCCAAAATTGATGCCATTCTGAAATGGCCCGTCCCAAACCAAGCGGCAGGTCCAAGCCTTTCGGTTAGCCGGGTACTACCGCCGGTTTGTACCCGTTTTCGGAGAAAGCGCCTTGACTGATTTAACAAAGAAGAGGGCCCGAACATTGTGGTATGGACTGCAAAACAGGACGCTGCATTTGGTGACTTGAAGAAGGCCCTTACGCCCGCACCTATTTTGATGGCACCTAACTTTTCTTTGCCTTTCATCCTCCAGACGGACGCGGACACAGGCCTGGGAGCCGTGCTGAGCCAAAGTGTCGATGGTGTGAACACCCGTCATGTTCCTGAGCCGGAAACTGTTGGACCGGGAGACCAGGTATGCGCGGTGGAGAGGGAGGCTCTGGCGATTAAATGGGCGATCACTCAGCTGAGGTACTACCTGTTGGGCGGAGTTCACCCTTGTCACGGACCATGCACCTCTACAGTGGATGGCCCTGCACAAGGAGTCGAATCCGGGTCACCCGGTGGTTTCTTGACCTGCAGCCGCAAGTTTTCGCCGCTCATCGCCGGGTGCTCTCCATGCCAACGCTGATGCTCTCTCGGTTCACCTCTCGGTTAGGTCGCCCGACCCACGGGTCTGGGCTGAGGGGGCCTTGTCACACACGCGCATGGGAGGCAGCTAAAGGGCTCGAGTGAAGGCAGTTCTAAGCCATGCCGGGATGTGGCAGAGTGCACTAACTCTCTTTCTCACTTCCCTGTAGACCTAACCCGGAGGTTCCACCTGTCTCTCTGGACGTCACTTCTGGGACCGAGCCAATGGAGACAGACCTTGCCAGCTCCGCCCCTGATGTCACATCCGGGACTAAACCAATGAAAAATGAACACGTGCCCATCCTTATGACCTCACTTCCTGTCTCCCCTTTAAAAGCCTTCCCTTTTCCCTTCTCTGTCAGTCTTGTTTTGGACTGCTGTAAGCACTTCAGTGCTGGTATTTGAAAGAAAACGACTTTGCAGCCAGGATACCAAATTACATGGGTGGCTGCCCCAAACCTTTTCTGTCTTTGTCTCGTTTTGTGACAATATATATATATATATATATATACTAGTAGAATACCAAGGCAAGAGCGGAGAAGTAGTGTTTTAAAGAAGGTACTAAAAAGAAAAGGAAAAATTTTAAAAATAACGTAACATGATTGATTGTTAAGTCATTGATATGAGTGTTGTTCTCATTTCTATCTATCTATCTATCTATCTATCTATCTATCTATCTATCTATCTATCTATCTATCTATCTATCTATCTATCTATCTATCTATCTACCTCTATCTATCTATCTATCTATATATATATCTCTATCTATCTATATATATATAGTAGAATACCAAGGCCAGAAATGGAGAAGTAGTGTGTTAAAGAAGGTACGAAAAAGAAAAGGAAAAATTTTAAAACTAACGTAACATGGTTGTTAATGTAATTGTTTTGTCATTGATATGAGTGTTGTTCTCATATCTATCTATATATATATTTCTATCTATCTATCTATATATATATATATATATACCCAGCTTGGCAGCTGAGAAGTAGTGTTAAAGAAGGAAAGAGAAAGAAAAGGAAACATTTTAAAAATAATGTAACATGATTGTCAAAGTAATTGTTTTGTGTATTTGGCGGCAGCGCCACGGTTGTTTTCGTAGCTGCATCAGAAAATGTACCACAACGCCTGACACCTCCTTTTTACTGTTTTCTCACAGCTTATTGTTGCTGTCTATATATACACACACACACACACATACATACATACATACATACATACATATATATATATATATATATATATATATATATCTTCATATCTACATATACACACACTGCACATACATACCTATCTACATCATATATACACACACATACATACATACACACACACAAATTATATACATGTGTGTATGTATGTATGTATGTATGTATGTGTGTGTGTGTGTGTGTGTATATATATATATACACATACATATACTTGTGTGTATGTTTGTATGTGTCTATATGTGTGTATAGGTTTGGTCACTGAGTGCAAGGAAAAATAATAAATTATAGTCTATAGGTTATTAAACAGTAAAACATTAACGTTTTAAGAAGTACAGGTACATTGAAATTACATTTTCTATGTGAACATTCAAATTTGTGCCTCTGGTAATGTGCCTTACCGGCATTTAAAGAAAATTAGTTTTGTGTCCCTGCAGTGTTAGAGAGAAAGGCTTTGGTTTGGGATAAAAGGAAAAAGGTGTAAAGAAAGGAAAGTTGCCTTTTCTTTATATATGTATATAAAATACCCGCTTAGAAATGGAGAAGTAGTGTGTTAAAGAAGCAATGAAAAAAAAAAAGGAAACATTTTGAAAATAACGTAACCTGATTGTCAATGTAATTGTTTTGTCACTGTTGTGAGTGATGAGTGTTGTTGTCATATATATATATATATATATATATATATATATATATATATATATATATATATATATATATATTTACACACACACACATAAACATATATATATACATATCTATACATATACACATATATAAACATATATATACATATACATACATATCTACATATATACACACACAGCTATTTCAGATCAGTGCAATACGCTGTTTGTTAAACAGTTGACTCCGCTCTTACGCAATAACAAATCAAATCATTCAGTTGTCTTTGCTCATATGTCATTTTAGAGCTGGACGCCTGGCATCTTTTTTGGCCACAAGTTCGTTTCTGTTTGGTGTGAGGTTCTGTGTTGTGGAGATTCTCAGGATGGATTGCAGGTGCTCATCAGTGAGGCGACTCCTGTGTGCTGTTTTGTTAGTCTTTATCACTGAGAAGAGCTTCTCACACAGATATGTGCTACCAAAATAACACATACCAAACATGCACAAGGTTCGAGCCGCATGTAGACGGACTTTTTGTTCTTCAAAGTCACCAAAGCGCCGCGGCAAACTCAGTGCGCAATAACCTAGCTTCGCAATAACTTGCAGCATCATAAGGTAGACTTGATTAACGTGGTAAAGTTCAGCAAGGCAGCTGAAGCGCTGCATTATGGGATCTGTAGTTTATTGTGTTATCAGCGCTTCATATACCCGGCTTTAATAACAATAATACAGTATATAAAATGATCTTGCAGGTCGGATATAATTACACGCCGGCCGGATGTGGCCCGCGCCCTTGAGTTTGACACATATGGACTAAATAGAACTTGAAAAGATATATTTTCAAATGTGATCGCAATTCAGATAGAGTTGACGCAAGACTACAGTCTGCATGCCTCAATGAGTCATCCTCCTCTCGCCTACTTTTTACCGTTCATCTAATGAATACACTGAGTATGGCTTTACCAAAACAATCATTGATGGCTTAATAAAGTATCCATTATTCGAGTATGTAGATCGGGTTATATATATATACATATATATATACCCCCAGATCGCATGAGAAGTAGTGTTAAAAAGCTAGAAAAAGAAAAGGGAACATTTTAAAAATAACGAATATGACGGTCAATATACAGTATTTGTTTTGTGAGTGTTACTGAGTGTTGCTGTCATCAAGGATTTGATTTCATTATTTTTCAATCAGGTTCAGTATTTGTAGGATGTGTTGTGTTCAAGTTACATTCCGTGTTATATATATATATATATATATATGTATGTATGTATGTATGTATGTATGTATGTATGTATGTGTGTGTGTGTGTGTGTGTGTATATATGACAGCAGCAATCCAAGCTGTGAGAAAACAGTAAAAAGGAGGCGCGGTCTGACGTTGTGGTACATTTTCTGATGCAGCTACCGAAAACAACTTGACGCTGCCGCCAAATACAAAACAATTACTTTGACAATCATGTTACATTATTTTTAAAATGTTTCCTTTTCTCTCTTCCTTCTTTAACACACTACTTCTCCGCTGCTGCTGGGTATATATATATATATATATAGATAGATAGAGAAATATATATAGATAGATATGAGAACAACACTCATATCAATGACAAAACAATTACATTAACAACCATGTTACGTTAGTTTTAAAATTTTTCCTTTTCTTTTCGTGACCTTCTTTACACACTTCTTCTGCCAAGTAAGCTGGTATTCTGCTATATATATATATAGATAGATAGAGATATATATATAGATAGATAGATAGAGTATATATATATATAGATAGATATATATATATATATATATAAAGATAGATATATATATATATATATATATATATATATATATATATATATATATATATATATATATATATAGATAGATAGATAGATAGATATGAGAACAACATAGATAGATAGATAGATAGATAGATAGATAGATAGATAGATAGAAATGAGAACAACACTCATATCAATGACTTAACAATCAATCATGTTCACGCTATTTTAAAATTTTCCTTTTCTTTTCGCACCTTCTTTAAAACACTTCCGCCCGCTGCCGCTGGTATTCTGCTAGTATATATATATATATATATATTGTCACAAAACGAGACAAAGACAGAAAAGGTTTGGGCAGCCACCCATGTAATTAGGTATCCTGGCTGCAAAGTCGCTTTTTCCAAATACCAGCACTGAAGTGCTTACAACAGAGTCCAAAACAAGACTGTCAGAGAAGGGAAAAGGGAAGGCTTTAAAGGGGAGGCAGGAAGTGAGGTCATAAGGATTGAGCACGGTTCATCTTTCATTGGATTAGTCCCGGATGTGACATCAGGGGCGGAGCTGGCAAGGTCTGTCTCCATTGGCTCGGTCCCAGAAGTGACGTCCAGAGAGACAGGTGGAACCTCCCGGTTAGGTCTACAGGAAGTGAGAAAGAGAGTTAGTGCACTCTGCCACATCCCGGCATGGCTCAGAACTGCCTTCACTGAGCCCTTAGCTGCCTCCCATGCTATCGCAGTGTGACAATATATATATATATATATACATATATATATACTGTATATATATATATATATATATATATATATACATATATATATATACACAGTCGAAATTTGACATACCTAATCGCCTGACATATGAACAACTTGATTTTCTACCAAAATTTTTGTTTTGATTCACGATCAACATCTTGCGCTACGACCTCACACGGTCACGCAGTATCCGCTTGTGCGACAAACAAACAGCCAAGAGCATTTGTAAGCGCCAGTCGGAGCCCAGATACATGTGTTTGTGGACGTAATTTCGGTCAGTGCAGTGATTTATCTATATATATAATTCACTAAGACCATGTCAAGCAAGACGATAATTGCTAAGAAAGGAAGACAAGGTAACGAAGGTAAAGAAAGATCACAATCGAAAAGAAGAAGGAAATTGTGCAGAAATATGAGAGTGGTGTTCATGTGACCGATCCCGCTTAATATTGTATTTACTTATGTACCAAGCACCTTCGTGTAAGACGCGCACCCTAATTTTACAAAGAAAATTGCAAAAAAGTTTTGCCCGCGGTAATGCATGAGCGCTATGGATTGTAGGAAACGTTTAGAGAGAGAGCGAAAGCACTGTCACGCTGAGTGCACGAAAGCAAGAGAGAAAGAGCGCGTGGGCGGGCGAGAGAGAGCGAGAGTGGGCGAGTAAGCGAGGTGAGAGAGAGAGCGGAGTGGGCGAAGCGAGCCCAAGCAGAGGAAGTTTCCTCGTGTGACGTGCACCTGATTTTCTAATGCTAATTTTTGTGAAATAAATACGGTATGTACAGCATGTCAAATCCACCATCTTGATAATTTTACAAAGAAAAGATTTGCATAAGGAGGCTCCTTCTAAACAATAACCACCTTCCGTTTCATTCTCCTCCTCCTCCTTCCTGCAGCCCAAAGATGTTAAATTAAATGGTGAGTACAGTATGAAACTGTTGTTTCTGGTAGGCTAGGCACTTTTTATAACTTTTTGTTAGTACATTAGAAAAATTATTGGTGTTTTGGTAAATTATGCACATTATACAACCCTTTTTATTATGAAAAGGTTAAGGAAGTGTTGCAGTGGGAGGTTCAGAACGCATTATGGGTATTTCCATTATTTCTTATGGGAAAAATAGTCTTGACTTACAACCAACTTACTTACAACCAGCCCTCATGAACCAATTGAGTTCGTAAGTCAAGGTCCACTGTATATATATATATATATATATATATATATATATATATATATATATATATATATATACTTTTAATGTAGGTAGATCATTTCGACCTGGTTATTTTAAAAGTAGCTCAGTTTAAAAAACTGTGGGCACCCCTGATCTAGTTAGTTGCGTAATAAGACTGTAGAAAGCATAACTTGTCCAGTGTGCGGTCGTCCAGGCGAGAGAGTACTTTGTACAGAGTACGCCAGCTGCTGAGAAAGCACGCTTTGCCTCCACTAAGGTAGGCAGCACAGTCATCAGATACTGATACACTTTTTCTAAACAACGCCAGCTTTGCCTTTGCTGTGAAACACCGCCATTTCAGCTGTTACTGATGCATCCAGTTTCTTGTCATCGTTCTGTAATGGCAAGTTTCTTGGCACAGATAATGCAGATGCAACAGACTGATGCATTGCAATTTCAAGTTGCTGTTCAAAGCTGTTATCTGACAGACGCCAATGAAGTCTTCAGTTTTCAACTATAACTCTGTTATTTCTTGATCGAAGTTTTACACTTTTACCCGCTATATATGCTAACTTGGCTGTTCCCCGGTTTCCCAGGAATTACAGCAGTTTCATTCCCGGAATGCGGAATGAAAATGTCCGGGAATCCCGGCTCCCGTTACCAGATTGGATTCCCTACTTTTGTTCCTAACACATTACCCAGTCCATATCAGTATAGATATCCAACAAGATTTTTGTCCCATTGAGATTGGGAGTTTTCAAAGTGTTCGTTTAATTTTTTGAGCAGTTTATATATAGTGTATATAGCAAAATATAATAGCAAATTTGCAGCGGAGAAGTAGTGTGTTAAAGAAGTAATGAAAAGAAAAGGAAACATTTTGAAAATAACGTAACATGATTGTCAATATAATTGTTTTGTCACTGTTGTGAGTGATGAGTGTTGCTGTCATATATATATATATACACACACACACACACATATAAACATATATATATATACATATCCATACATATATACATATACACACATACATATACATACACACACATATATACACACAAATACATATATATATACATACACACATATATATAAACATATATATACATACATATCTACATATATACATATACTCACACACACACACACACACACACACACACACACATATATATATATACACATATATACAGTCTTTGGGGTGTGAGCAACTGTTACTGGGGTGGCAGAATCCATGAAGGAAGAAAAATGAAAAACATTATTTGTACAAAATCTTAATTTATTTATCCATTCCTAAATAATTAAATGGGCAAGCTATTTCATATCAGTGCAATACGCTGCTTGTTAAAACGGATGACTCCACTCTTAAGTGCAAGTCTGCATGGATATTATGAACTATCGTTTCTGTTCAAGTTCTATTTAAATTTTAAATAGAAGGAATTTTATTTAGTCGACAGAATATTATTAAATATTATTCCGGAATAAATCAACTCAAACCTTAAATAACTTATAATATTTTGCTCTCCATAAAAATATATCCTGTCTAAATTATACAAGTTAGAAATAAAGTAAACGTTAAAAGAACAAACATTCAAATTTCTTTACTCTTATGTAATTTTATATAAAAATAAACTTAAATTTTAAATATCCCAAAAGATTTTGCTCTCCATAAAAATATATCCTGTCAAAATTATACAAATTCAAATATGAACATGGTGCATAACAAAACCTGGAAATATAAATAAAATTTGTTCTTTTCAGCAACAACAAATCAAATCATTCAGTTGTCTTTGCTCTTATGTCATTTTATCAGAGCTGGGCACCTGGCATCTTTTTTGGCAACAAGTTCATTTATGTTTGGTGTGAGGTTATGTGTTGTGGAGATTCTCAGGATGGGACTGCAGGTGCTCATCAGTGAGGCGACTCCTGTGTGCTGTTTTGTTAGTCGTCATCACTGAGAAGAGCTTCTCACACAGATATGTGGTACCAAACATGCACAAGGTTCGAGCCGCATGTAGACGGAGCTGGAGCATTTCTATGGAATGGAGTGAATAAACTGTGCGGGCCGTGCAGTATCGTACTTTGCCTTCAATGTGCCATTACACTGCAGCTCAATCACCTCCATCTGAATCTGCACAGGTGCAGTTTCCACATCGACGCAAATGGGTTGCGAAACAACTCAAAATTCTTTTTGATCTTCAAAGTCACCAAAGTGCCGCGAACTCAGTGCGCAGTGCGCTCAGTTTATCAGCAAAGTGCGATTTGGGAACAACGTTGTGCTGACTTGGTTCAACATTACTTGACAACAGGGAAAGTGGGGCAAGTTGCAGTGGTGCATTTGTGTCTCCCATAAAAGTAGCTTCACTTGAAATCACTTTGTGATTTTGCACGGTAAAAACGCCTGCTGAAGTGTCAGATTCTTCTTTAACTCTTCTGCTTTCTGTATCTTCTGCTTTCAGGTCTTTCAGGTTATCTTGATGTTTTATCTCATAGTGCGTCTTAGATTAAATTCTGTAATTACAGCCACATTAGCTCCACAAATGAGATACATGGGTTTACTGGCAATGTCAGTAAACATATACTCAGCCTCCCATCGGTTTTAAAGGCTCCATGTTCAGAATCACCTTTTCTCGGCATCGTGTGGGCTAGCTTCGCAATAACTTGCAGCTTCATAAACTAGACTTGATTAACGCGTAAGTGTTAGGCAAGGCAGCTAAAGCGCTGCATTATGGGATCTGTAGTTTATTGTGTTACCAGCGCTTCATATCCCCGCCATTAATAACAATAATACAGTATATAAAATGATCTCTGGGCGGATATAATTACACGGGCGGATGTGGCCCGTTGGCCTTGAGTTTGACACATATGGACTAAATAGAACTTGAAATATTTTTTCAATGTGATCAGCAATTCAGATCGAGTTAGCAGCACTACAGTACATCGAGCCAGCGTGCTATTGTGGTTTTGCCTGTGTGCCTCAATAAGTTACCTCCCTCGCTCTTACTTTTTACCGTTCATCTAATGAATACACTGAGTATGGCTTTACCAAAACAATCATTGATAGCTAATAATTTCTGCATTAACCGCATAATTTTTCATACGCCTCAAACCAAGGGGATGAAGGTAAAATAAATCGGGAAGCAGCGTATATACTCAGTGCACCCTCTCGAATCAACCTCGGCTATAAAGGCGAAGGCTTTACCATTGCGCCACAACGTATGGTTTAACTATTTAAGCGTATGTAGATCGAGGTATATATATACATATATACTGTATATACCGTGCAGGCGGAGGAGTAGTGTGTTAAAGAAGTTATGAAAAGAAAAGGGAACATTTAAAAATAAGCGTAACATGAGTGTCAATATACAGTAATTGTTTTGTGAGAGTTAGGAGTGTTGCTGTCATCAAGGATTTGATTATCATTATTTCTTTCAATCAGGTTCGTATTTGTAGGATGCGTTGTGTTCAAGTTACATTCCGTGTTTGTCAATCGTTGTAAAGATGACAGGTTTCATTCATCGATTCGCTTCTTACTGCATCAATAAACAGCTCGTCTTCCTCTTTATCTGAGGCGTGACACACTGCATGCACGGGTTTTTTACACTGTGTTCCTTTAGCGGGACATTGACTTTTTCCACCGTCTGCTTTGTTTCCGCAGTAGCTGCACTTATGAATATGCTTGTATGTATAACACGCTTCATATTTTTTGCTGCCTTCTCAATTGTGTAATTTGTTTTTTGTTCAGCACTCTTTGGAACTGTTGCTTTTTGTCTGTGCACTGCGCCAGTTCACGTGAGCTTCGGTGTACATGCATCGAAGGTTTCCAGCTGTGCTGGTGCCATCTCGTGCGATGTCCACGGCTGTATTTAATGTTAGACCCGGCACTTAAAAGTTTCTCTCGCAGTTTCGCCGAGTTTGTGCCAAACACCACCCTGACCATCTCATCTTCCTCTGCATAAGCACAGTCCTTCACCCATGAATATTTAGCGGCAGTGTTTCTATTGGATTGCCGCTGGCGGACGGCCTTATATGGGCAGGCACTAAATTACGTGGAGGCGTAACTCCTCCCACGGGCATCGAGCAGAGGTCTATTATAGTATGTGGACGAAACAATAGGTTCCAGTTATGACCATTACGCGTAGAATTTCGAAATGAAACCTGCCCAACTTTTGTAAGTAAGCTGTAAGGAATGAGCCTGCCAAATTTCAGCCTTCTACCTACACGGGAAGTTGGAGAATTAGTGATGAGTCAGTCAGTGAGTGAGTGAGTGAGGGCTTTGCCTTTTATTAGTATAGATCAACACCAAATTTTATATATATTGTATATATATGTATATATATATATATATATATATATATATATATATATATATATATATATATATATTGTGGAATATGGTCGCCATTCATCCTGGCCAATACCCCCAGGCCGCTAAGTGGAGCCCTCCTTGCAGCGTGGAGATGCCCCGAATTCAAGCAGGTCATCATGGACTATGGAGTTTTAATACACAGCCCTGCTGGATAAGCCGAGTCACCAGAGAACGCTGCAGGGGAGCAGAGAGCGTTTATTTTCCATACAGCCGGAAATAAATCCCAGTTCACATGGTTGGAAGAAATAAAGTGTTTCCGGGCTGATGAAGAAAAGAAGTTTTTACCTGACCCGGAAGTGATAGAAAGTCTCATGGACTGAGGGACAGAAACACTTCCAGGTCAAGGTCTATAAGGACTATGGGAAATCCCAGACGACGAGCTGAGTTGGGAGGCAGGGTGGCTAAGCGTCTGGGAGTTGGAGGAATTGTTTTTGTTTATTTGAGTATTGTGGAGAAGAGCGTGCTTTGTGCACATTATAATTGTAATAAATATCATTATTGGACTTTTACCTGGTGTCTGACGTGTGTCTGAGGGTACAAGGGTGCGAGCAAACCCTAATCTGTCTATATATATATATATATATGCTACATGTGTTCTAATTGAAAGAACACAATGTGCACACTTAATGAGACAACACAAATATGTGTCATTTGCTATATGGGAATGGAGAAATATAATTGATGATGTGTGTGTGAAGGTGTGGGTGTGTGCGTTTTCTTTTTTTCTCTCTTTAATGTTTGCCAACTCTCTAGAACGGTACCACAATATTTATACATTATAGAATCTATGAATGTTCTGTCTCAAGAGGATGACCCCTGTGTAACTAGTTAATGGAGCAGTGTATTTGTTACTAAACCTGCTGACTGAACCACAGATAATTTTATATCAATAAATGATTGAAACAATAATTAAAAACAGCCTGATCCATTAAGCGAAAGAAACCCTGCAGATCTGAAAATGTGTAATGCGTTTTGGATTCCTTCAGGAAGTTTTGTATATGTGTGTGTGTGTAAGCATGCAGTTTGAGTGTAGAGTGCTGGGCGGAAGTGCAGCTTCTCAGAAGTTCTTGTGAGAAGCAAGCTGCACTCGATTTTGGCAGATGACAGGTAGACAAACCTCGCTCTGCTCGGAATTGACCAAGAGCCATGATGGAAAAGCACTGGACGTGAATGAATACCTGAAAAGCTTTCCTGCACGGCATAACAAATGTTGCCTTAAATCCTTTTAAGATTGTAGGAAGAACGCCTTTAGATCGCTAGACAGTCAGAGAGTTGAATAGATAGACAGATCTTTGTCCAGAGGAGAAATTTGAATTTTACATATACACACACACACACACACACACACACCAAAATGACCAAAAAGGAAGAAAATGAAAAGGAAGGCAAACGTCCCAGTCCCAGTCCCAGTGAAGCATTATGCAGACATATTACTGTTGGTATAAAGGAGCCCCTATAGTATTTCTTCACACACTTCAGCTGAATAATTCGTTGGCTGAAAGTCCTCAGTGTTAGTGTGTCAGAAACAGGATGTGCAGCATTGTTCATAATGGCATGCAGTTTCTTATATAGTTTCTCTGTGTTCCGAGACCAGTTCCAACCTGTAATTAATGTGGACCCCAAGTGCTTGTAGGATTGAGGTACCTCTACATCCACTCCTTGAATAGTGATGGGACATATAGACTCTTTGGTGTGGTGAAAGTTAATAAGTATTTCCTTGAAATATAGAATATTTCTTGAATATAACACCTTATACAGAATATGAAACCTTTATCCAAGGCAACCTATAACATGTGAAATTCAATTAGTTCCATTAGTTGTTTTTCCAATTGGAGCAGAGTCAGTTGAAATTACTTGCTCATGATCACACAGGGTCAGCAGCAGGATCTGAACCAACAACCTCAGTATTTGAAATCCAAAGACTTAACCACTCTGCTTAGTTATAAGCTAAAAATTAATCATTCCAGGGTTGGGCAACACTGTGTAATAAGTTACTTTTACTTATTACTCCTTTAATAGTACTACTTATTACTTGGTAACAAAAGTAATTACTTATGTTACTCTTTACATTACTTTAGTTATCCCAATCTGAAAAGTGACTTATAACCTGTTTTACCACCTTTAGAACTGAATTCAATTTAATTAAACAATAATTATTCAATAATCAGGCAACACTGAAGCCTCTCAAACCTGATATGATACAGTATATATTTATACACATAAGTACAATAAAGAATAAAATAAAGCAAGTCTTTCAAAACCTTTAACTATTTTTCTGCATATTCTGTACAGGATTATTAATAGTTATACAAAACATTGCATGACACCACATTTAGGCTGATACCATGTGTAGCTTCTTGTTTTCTCTGCCCTGATATAAATAATCAAGCTCCTAGTGTTCAGCTATGAAACAATGAATATATATTATTAGCAGAAGTTTCTTAAGGAGCTGTCATTAAAGCCCTGCCCTGAAGTGGCAGATACAATCACAGAGCATTGTGTCCCATCCCCTGTCCACATGTGTTTAATAAAGATATCAGTCAAGGGGTATCTAATTTGCATTTAATTTTATGAACCACTGACGCACTCTAGTAGGCCATTTAGCTGTGTGAGCATAAATATGAGATTAGTTGTGTTGAACTTTCATGGGATTTACAGTACTTCTATGACAGGTGCCAAACGTTTGAATTGCTTCCCACTTTAAAATGTAATAATTATTTATTCATTGTATTTACAACTTCAGTTCAGCAGTTGGAATAAGTCTGACTTGAGCACCAGTGGAGGGATGAAACAATATTTCATTTCAATTGGCTTTAAAAGTAGCAGTCCCATTTTCTTTTGTCTTGAACTTGTAACCATTCCAATGAAGAAATCTGTGAGAAAAGTACTGGCATCGCCATCTTCTTCTAAGCAATGAATTTATTTTATTGAGGACAGCTTACACTCACAAAATGTTGTTTTCTACCAGATCAGTAATATTGTTTTTCATTTTCTCAGCTTGTATTCATCTTCAAATCTTATACAACATGTCATGACTGCACTGCTTCTTCAGACTTTGGTTTTATTTCCAGAAGTGGAGTACTTTCATTTGGAGTATCACCTGTGCTGTTTGTTTCTTCATTTGGTTTATCCTCAGATTCCGTAGCTTTTTATTTGGATTTAAAGCGCCTGAAATTTCCTTGTATTTGTCTTGAACCTTACTCATGGTAATACCAGCTTTAAGTATTTTTGTTTTGTTTTTTTACTTGGTCCTTTGCTGTTATCTTCATCATATATTTTGTTTATTTTTCACTTTGTCCTTCGCTATCATCTTCATCATATATTTTAATTTCCCATTCAGCAACTTCTTTTTGGCTGAGGTTCTTAGGAGCTCGTCAAACATTTTATTGAAAGCAATGTTTCGGGTCTTCAGTGTATTTGTCATGCAATGCTGTTTTAGCACAGCACCAGTGATACAAACACGCAACTAATAATGCTAAAGTCAGAAGAATGAGTCCAACCACCTGTTTGGAAAATAAAAAAACCATGTCAGCCACAATGACAATAAATTTAAAAGAAAAATTCAACATCCTTAAGTAAATTGAGCTGCTTATTAAGTATCCATTAATAAAAACAAATGTTTTACATTGGCAAATAAAGTTGTAAAACTAGTACTTAACACTTTTGCATAATTTCTCATATGTTATGTGATTTACATTGTGAAGCAGAGACAAATTGGTAAACAGCATGATAAGCAATAAATAATAAAGTCAAGATAAAGAAATTAAAGAAATTTCAGACTGAATTCCAAAGTCAATGTTTTAATGTAATCATGAAACTTTTCCCTAATGATTAAAAATTTTTAAAACCTTCTCTCGAGAAATAAAGTGCAAATGGTAAACAGTGCTTATATGGTAATTATCCAGTAATTTGTGGATAAACAAAGCAACTGTGCTTCAAAGCAAGTGCACAAATATGTAAGGGTGGCTGATGTAATCAAACACACACCTTCTGGACATAAAATAACAATGAGCAGCATTGATTCAAACACTACAGTTAATGTATCAACAGACTACTCTAGTTACAGTTTTGAAATATTGACAAACAGCGTTGTTATGATACTATATGGGGCAAAGCATAGCAGTTTCCCTGTCAAAGAAAAAGAAAGAAAGAAAGAGTTTGAGTTTTAAATATATCTTTTTAAACATTATCAATCAAAACACAAAGCATCAAAACATCATAAAAGAAGAGAACATCTTATGTAATTCTAACTGTGCACTCTGCCATGGTTTCATAATAATTAATTCACAAAAGGAGGAAGATTAATTCACCAAGAAAAACACAATTCTCATTAACAATTAAACACACCACTGTTCTATAAAAGTTTGCAAATTGTGGGTCATCTTATAAAACTTGTAATCTATAAAAATTCTATTTTTGATTGTTCCCTAATGAAACACACCGACTCTATCACTCTTAATCTTTTCCTTTATAGTGATGTAGATGGCAAGCTTAGTCTGGCCCAATAACAAATTTGCTAACCTGCTAACTTTCAATATTGCTCTCAAGTTAGTAACACCATAGATAAAAACCTGATCTCTAAAACAAACACCCAAAATACTAAAAATGCTACCAAGTAGAGATAGAAGAGGTTGAATCCTAAAGAAAGGTTTTGATTTTAAATATACACTTTATTAATCAATAACAATCATTGTAAAAGAAATTACAGTCATAAGCTCTCAAAAATATATTTCAAGTAAACACAATTTCCAAAACTTGGTATTAGAATTACAAACAAAAAGAGTTCCTTTTTCCTGTTTATACAAATTGCTTCATTTATACACCACTGGTTAATAAATGTTTGCAGGCTAAAAGTCATTTTATATAATTTATATTCAAGAAATATTATTGCTCTTACTAAGACAGTAAACATTTTACCTAAATTAAAGCCTCTTTCATTATTGCTTTTTTTCTTTTCTTGACTTATAAATTGCATTTTTAAATGGCTCAAGAAAAACTGGCCATTCTATTACTCTCATTGTCCTTGACTCAGATACTCCACAAATAAATATAGATTCAGACTGCCTCAAGCTGGGCTGTAACTCCCTAAACCTCCCAGTATGTCCCTTCAGGGTGTGTCCGATTCTTCCTGAGCTGACTCTGATATCTCACCTGAACACACAATTTATAAAGTTCTTTCTCTTCTGCAGCACCGGTCAAGTGTTTAGAAATCCAGTGTGGCTTCCTGTAATCCATCTTGAGTTTGGATTGTTGATTAACTAAAAGGTTTGGAAATGCACAAAGTGGCTCAGAAGTGTCCACATTTTCAAAATAGTCTTTCAGCATTTCTTTAACCACTTGTGGGAAGCCTGAAATAGTTAGTCTTAAATTTTACAGAATTGCACTGAGAGTACACCACCTTGGTTGCAGTTATCCAGCTACTCTGTGTGTCATTAGTCAGATGTTTAATTTTCAACATCCCAGCATTCAACATTCATTGTTGCATGGACAAAAAGTCTGTTTAGGTAACCGAGTATGGGCATTTGTAAAATCCAGTACAGTGTAAGGGAATCTTTCTTAGAGCTTGCTTTCAGCCATTGCCAGCATCTCAAAAGACTATGGTAATATTTTGGAAGACTGGAAAAAGAGAAGGGAGTTGTCCGTCAAAATGTTCCAGTTGTAAAGCTCCCACTTGATGAAATAAAGTGCAAGCCAAAGGCTGCTCTGCCTTAGCCTGTGCTTTCCATTACAATAAAGTTCAGTAATTCCCTTTGAACATCAGATATCACATCCTGAGGGGGTTCAAGGCAAGGTAGTCTATGCCACAGAGCAGATGCTACCAGGTTATTACCAGGTTACACTGAAGAAATAACCAGGTCCATCGATTCAAATGATTCTTCACCAGTTACTCACTGCCAGTTCTTTTTCTCACTAGCTTCATCAACCAAATAAATACTAATCTCCTAACACCTCCTCTTGTCCAGCTCATTCCCCATGATAGCTGGTGTATTTCCACTCCCACAACAGTACTGCATAACTCTTATTCCAGTTGACCATTGCAGGTGAGGCTTTCTAAATCTTCCAAGACAGATGCCAATCCATCCACATTTCCATTATTTCAGATGATGACCATGATGTTATCTGCATAGGTGGAGTTCTTCAAAGGTGCAGAATACTGAGGGACAGACAGCCCTCCCAATACTTTCCTAAGTTTTACCAGTAGCAGCTCAATGTCCAGGTAGTACAACATCCCAGAAAGAAAGCACACCTGTCTAATCCCCTAGCTACTTTAAATTGAGTGATTTGAATGCCAGTGAAGAGTACCTTTAACATTTTAATAAAATCAGGAGGAAAGCTAAAATCTTCCATTAATTATAAATATTATCTTCCATTATCCATAAATAGTGATGATCCACTCTATCAAAGGCCTTCTTTGATCCAAAGAGATTAGTCCTCCATGCAGCCCAAAAAGCTTACAGACTTCAAAAATATCCTTTATAAAAAGATGTCATCATAAATGGATTTGTTTAGCACACAATATCCTGTGATCTGGATGAATCACATAACAACTCTATGACTTTTTAGCCAGTGTTTTAGAGAAAATCTTATAGTCCATACAGAGTAAAGCTACAAGTCTCTGATTCTTGATGTCACACAGGTCCCTTTCTTTGGAATAAGTGCAATGACCTTTTTTTCTGCAACTTAAAGGACGATATCCTCCTCCAAACCTTCCTGAAGAACAGCTAACAGGTCAGGTCCAACCAAGTCCCAAAGCATTTCATAAAATTCAACTGACAAGCCTTGTGCTTTTCCATGATTCAAGTTCTTCATGGCTTTGGTGACCTCTTGTAAGGTTTTGCTTCCTTTTAGCATGGACTGTTCTACCTCTGGAATTTTAGACAGTTCTGAAGGAAAATCCAAATTGACATTTATTACCTCTGTTAACTTACTAGAGTAGAGCTGAGAGTAAACCTACACAGCCCTAGTGCGGACCTGGTTTGTTCCTCTTGACTCTTGACTAGATGATCTGTGTATCATCTATCATCCGCTCTGACCTTGCTTCCTTTCCAGGCCAAATAAAAATATCTTCTGGGGCATCACATTCAGTCTGTTCTTGAAAATGAGATCTCAAGCCCCTGAACTTTATAATCTATCAACTGAGCCAACGCAGTTTTTTGTTTTCAAGATTTCTAAGCAGGAGTCTCCATCACTTAAAGCCTCTTCACTCCAGTATCTCCTCTTCTATGGCATTTGACACCCTACATTTCTGACGTCACAATGTGTACACCTAACTCTTTTAGCAAAAAACTTTTAGGGGCTGAGAGCCCTGGGGAAATAAAGCTTTTATAAAAAATATAAAGGGGATTTTTACACACAAACCCTTGATCTGGATGAACCAATCAACTTATGATTTTTAGAATTTTTTAAGAAAATTTAAGCCCATAAGAGAAAAGTTTTTAATTCTTGATGTAAATTGGGCCCCCTTTTTTGGAATAATTTTTTGATTTTTTAAATTTAAAAGATATCCCCCAAACCCTTTCCCCGAAGGGAAATAAAGGGGGTCCAACCAAAAGCCCCCCCAAAAAAAAAATTCAACCCGAAAAAAGCCCACATTTTTTCCAAATTTTTCCCGCGGTTTTTTGGGATTTTTGTGGGTTATTTTTCCCTTTTTCAGGGAACTTTCCACCTCCCGGAAATTTTTTAAAGGAAAAACCCAAATTTGACCATTTATTCCCTCTTTTAACTTATTAGGTGGGAGCTGAGGGTAAACCCTTTTGGGTTTTAGTTTTTTTCCTCTTGACCCCCTGCCCTAGATTTTTAAAAATTATCTATCATAAAAATTAATTTTTTTCCCCGGCCAAAAATAAAAAATTTTTGGGGGCATCACTTTCCCAGTCTGTTTTTGGAAATGGGTTTGGGGCCCTGAATTTTTAAACCCATCAACGGGAGAACCCCAGTTTTTTTTTTTTTCCCCAATTTTGGGGCCCCATCATTTAAAAAGCCTCTTCACCCCCGGGGTATCTCCTTTCTATGGCTTTTAAAACGCCCGGAACCTGTTTTTCAACTGGAAAAAAATTTCCCAAACCCTACCATTGTCTCTAGGGGAAGGGGAATTTTATTGATATTTTTTTTCCAAAAGTATAGAAAAAACATTTTTTAAAAAATGGGACTAAAGAGAAAAAGACTGTTAAAATCCCAAAAGAGAAAGTAGCAAATGCCAGTAATTTTGGGGGCAAAACTAGAGAATGATGGAAAAAGGCGGGGGGGACAATACAAGGAGGTAAAAAAACCACAAGTAAAAAAATTTAAAAACCTTCCAAGGAAAAATTCACCCAGGGCTGCCCCATTATGTCTTATTTGGCCCCCCCTAAAAAGCCATCCACCATCCTGGGCAAAAATTGACACCCCCCTCGGGGGCTGGGGGTGAGGCTGGGTGAATTCCCAAAGTTTTCAGTCAGTTAAAATTCCCCAAAACACATACCCCAAACCCAGTCCAAAGGGTACCGGGTTTTTTCAAAAGGCATTTTTTCCCCCCGGATTTTTGGGGAAAATTTTGGAACCCCCCGGGGCCTTTTTAAACCTAAAAAAGGGCCCAAAAGGGTCCGCCAGAGGCCCGTTTTTGGGGCCCCTTTTAAATACAATCGCCAAAGGAATACCCCCCAAATTCCTGAAGGGTTTCCTTGGTAACCTTTCGCAATGGCCCTTTTTAAAAATAAAACCGGGCCTTTTAACCCCCCTTTCAAAAAATTTCAATTTTTTCCCGGCTTAATACCTTTTTTAAACAAGTGGTTTCCTTTTGAAATACGGGAATTTCTTTTTAAAATTTAAACCCCAAATTTAAACCCCAAAAATTTTTTTTAAAGGGAACAAACCCCAGGGGGGGGAAAAAAAAGGGGCCCCCCCGGGCTTTCCGGCTTTTTGTTTTTTTTTTAAGAAAAAGGGGTTTTAAAAAAACCCCGGCCGGGCCCAAAAAGGCATTTCACCAAATCCCCCATGAGTATCGTCAATGGTTAAGGACGCGTCCGACAAATCACCCTCCTCCCCATTATCAAAACCAGAGATTCTTCTCCTCAGCGGATGTCTCCGTTTCACTACTTACTCATCTTAGAGACAACGTGCTTTTCAGTGTTTTGATGCCTTCTCACAGCTTTAGGGACCTTAAAATCGCCATTTTCTTCTACAATTTACATTTCTGTATCTCTCCATATACTCTCGATCGTTAATTCATTGTCATTCTCACGTACGCTCCGTAGCTACACTATCCTTACTTTTAACGTTGCTGCCTTCTTCCCCAATGATTTCATCCCCGCCTCCATTTACACTCTTGCTACTCCTATCACTCTGATCAATTTCATTTTGAACCGACACACGATTAGACATTAGAGGTTGTGTACCAGGTGTTTTTTTTTTCTTCGCCTATACGTCTCTGTCTACTTCAGGATCAGTGTCCACTCTTGGGCACTTTACGAGCGATGTGTCCAGCACCACCACATTTAAAACACTTCATAGGTTCAGGAGAAACAAAGATAACATATCGAAGCCATTCATCTTAACTTTAGAGCTAAGTTTAACTCTTCATTTACTTCCTTTTGAATCCCTGCTTGCCTAAACCCAAACGGGATTTTCTTTATCGGAGACACTAGCTGCCCGTAACGAGAAATCTCTTTTCCAGAGGTTTATTAGATAGAAAAGGTTGGAACACTGAACAGAATGATGTTTTTAACAGGTGTGGCAAGAGGCATTAAGGGGATCAGACTGCCTTTAATAACAACTCCATTGTCCAAAAAACTTATTATGAGTCTCAGTACTGGCGCAAGCTCCGGCCTCTCACCGCTCTCACCAAAAGAAAGAAAGAAAGAAAGACTTTACTCAGTACAACTTTGCTGTTCTTCTCTTTACTGTATGAATTAGCATTAACAGACTGCTGGTATAATGCAGTATGATATAAAATAAAGGCATTACGAAAGTAATAAATGTACATTTTGAACATGTCAGTTGTAGTAATTATAGATGTTATGATATAGTTTGATTTAAAGAAAAGCTTGTAATAATTAAGAAAGATTCTAAATAACAGAAAAGTAATCAATTAAAGACTTTCAGGAAATGAATCACAGCCAGGTTAATTTAATTTCTTAAAAGTAAAAGAAAGTGAAAGTTCTAGCTGAAGAAAATGAGGATGATTTTAACTTTGGGATGCCAAAAGCTTACCTGCGAAACTTCTTTATAATAAAATTCATTTTCTTTGTGAAGTTTTCCAGTTCCTCAAATGTAACCGTTTTGTTCAAGTAGCTTAGTACACATTTCAAATGAGTCCTTCTTGCAGCAAAATAAAGCACCAAAAATAGCAGTGACTAATTGCACTAATATTTCACACGTAGAAATATTCTTTATAAAATGCACCTTTCTGATTTTAACAAGTTGAATCATAAAAATCGCAATAAAGGGTGGAAAGATAACTAAACAAGCAAAATGTGTCTCTCTCAGTCCTTTATTTCCTATACACACGTAAAGGCTGTGATCTAAAACATAGTCAAAACCTACGAAGAAAAGTATTAAAATAAATTCTGAAAAATGTTGTTTCCATATGAATTGTATATTTTGTAGATGTTATCGATAAATCGTCTGAAAGTCATTTTAAGTAGGAGCCTTCCTCAAGTACTGTCTTCAGCATGAGAGTTTTGCACTAAAGATTACGTCTGTGTAAAAGGAATTCAGGAGGCTCCGCCCATTTCCTGCAACAAAGCAGATCATAACACTTTCAGTTTAGATACATGTATTTTTTATGCAATGCTCTTTCTCAGTTTAGCACAGAGCAATAACAAGAGATAAATAAAAATTCTGTAACTGAAACCTGCATAAAAACAATATGACTTGCTTAGATTTCTGAGAAAATTAACCATAAAATGAGACCCTTTGGTTAAAATGTAATAAAAGTCATACTAATACAGATTTAGCTAGCACAATACTATATATGGCCCTTTGAATATTTAAGGGGAACAAACAGAAAGTCAATTAAATTAAGAAAAATTAAACATCTGGAGCCTGCAATCTTTGACAACCTATCAGCACACATCAAATGATGAAATGCAGCATTTCAGGTTTAGCAAATCAATAAATATAAGCAGTACACTTTTAAATTTTCTTTAGAAACACACTTATCTGTGTTCTGCTGTTTCTAACCTGTCATATAATGTTACAGATTTAATTATATCTGATGATATTTGGATGTTTGTATTCTCCAATGAGGTGGCCTCAAGGATAGTTAGGTTCTATTTTAATTTGCACTAGATGCTGCTGTAATCCTTCCTATACAGCCATAGGTCATAATTTATGTGTTTCCAAAAAAATATATGGTTAGAAGATTATAGTGTTCAGGACCCAGTTTAATGCATATGTCACAAACATAATTTCTAAAACCATCCATCCATTTTCAAACTCACTTATCCTGAGCAGGGTAGCAGTCTGTCCAGGTCTTTCTCGGCAAGACAAGAACAATGTCTGGACAGGACACCAGACTATCACCCAAACTCAAATCAGTTATGCCAAATGCAGAGTGGTGTGTTCATGTGTGCTGGGGTACGAGTCTTTCCCAGAAACACCTGCACACCTTTTGGATATGGTTAGCTTTGCTACCTTACATTTTCAAGATTTCTGGATTTTAAACTTAAATTGCATAGACAATCTCTGGGTACAATTTTCATATTCTCTCTGTGGGCTTTCTTCAGTTTTATTTTCCAGTCAAAAGATGCCATTTAATCTTATTGGTGACTGTTAGAGATATTAATTATAAAGAGACACGGATCACATTAAAAGGTGCACCTCCCAGCAGGCACGAGAGTGTCTATTATGGGATGTTAAAAAGGCGAAGAAGGTGCACGAGTGCCGCAATAGTCAATTCCGCATTTGTTTGATATAAGTAAGAATCAGCAGTGTACCGAGTTAAGATAAGTGTGCGTTGATGACCAGAGGTGAGTTCGTTTGCATTTAACTTGTATTTTATGTTTTTTATATGTTAAGACGTCAAGTTGTTTACATGTACTGATTGCGTTATTGATTTGGATTCTATACTGCCGGTAAGCTAGTGCTTAATTTCAGTAATACTGCCATCTAGTGGACTTTGGGTACTTTATCAATAAGTTTTATGTATTCTTTTTTATTGTAGACCACACATACAAATCCACCTATACCTATTCGAGTACAGGTGTATATCTCCAAATAAATGAGTTCAATTTCAATCTAAGCTGCTGTGTGGAATTCTCTGCATCATTTACCAGTGTCCTGATCGACACTCTGGAGTGAACACAATAAGTCCTGAACATACTAAAGATATAGTGGTCCTTTGTTACAAAATTTGGTCCTTCGAGCCGGATAGTGTGTTTACAACGGAAGAAAGATGTCAGAGTATCAGTCCTACAGTAACCGTCCTCGACGCTTGACCCGTCCACCAGCCTATCTTAAAGAATTTGAAGTTCAGTATCCTGGTCAAGTTCCATTACCATCTGTGGCCCATACAGCACGCCCATCACCTGATAAGGAAAGGTATCAAGAGTATACCAATAAATACTACATCCCAATGAAGTCAACAAATCACTTTGCAGCCTCATCTCCTACCAGTCAGTACAGTTCCAATGGAGGAGAGAATAGATTGCACACTACAGTGGATCGTGGGATGTACAAGATGTGAAAACACCTTTACTTCAAACAGAAGATGCTGATTTCTTACCACTGAGATACAACTTAGTTATTCACGACCTTGAACTTGAGAATCAACAGTTAAGACAGACTACACAGTCCATGAGAGGAGATCAGGCTTATGGGAGATGCAAGTAGGCATTCAAGAGCAGTTAAAAATAAATCAACAACTGCCCTCAACCCAAGGCAACTGACCCAAGATCAAGTTCCCCCCGTGCCTGCACCCAGAACTCGTATTAGATCAGCTGAGAAGATTGCCTTTAACTTTGATCGAAATACTCCACCACTACCCGCTCCGCGGCATAGACAAGTGGCAGATAAACAAGAAAAAACCTCTCTTGATGACAGTGAACCTAGTACGGGCCGAAACTTCATTCATCATAGACCATCAGGAGAGCAGCAAGCTCTTATGGTTCCAGAACCCCCAGGCATTCAATACGTATGTGAAGAATCTTCTCCTATGTATGGATCTGTAAACCATTGTTCCCACAACCAAGTTATTTGTTGCATACTCCTATTAGACAATATCAAGATATTCGGAAGTCGGAGCCACTAGAACTGACTCAAACCTATTCAATACCTCACGAACAGCACTGTTCTTATCCTCCCATGTTGCATTCTGCTCAAACAGGACAGCAGCACAGGGTTATTAAGCAAGAAATGACGTATAGAGGTCCAAAACCAACAATTCCACATTTCAGTCATAGGGATCCCAGTGAGTTTGCCCGTCTCAGATTAGCTCTGGTGAACCTACTGCCAGAAGATGCCACCGAGCTCTTTAAATATCAGGTGTTGTTGGATCATCTGAAGCTAGAAGAGGCACGTCTAATAGCTGACTCATTTCTGAACTCGGTTACTCCCTATACAGACACAATGGCAGCATTAACAGAAAGATTTGGACAACCTCATCACCTAGCTTTGAGTAAAATAGCCACAGTTATGGACTCGCCTGATATTCAACCTGGTGATGCAGCAGGATTTGAAAAGTTTGCCCTTCAGATACAAGCCTTAGTGGGCCTACTCCAAACTTTAGGTCCAGAAGGTGATATCGAATTACGTTGTGGCTCACATGTGCTCGTTTACTAACCAAATTACCTTCAGGTTGATCATCCTTTAGAAGACAAATGTGCTACCAACCGGGCACTATTTATACCCTTCTGGATCTAGCAAAATGGCTTAAATTTGAATCTTGGTGCCAAAACTATGAAGGCCAAACCAGAGGCAAAGGACACAAGGATCGAGCGATGCACAGACCAGACAACAGAAAAGATATAGGAGCTAAAACCCGACAGATCACTATCTTTCATGGCACAGAGCAGTCTTCAGTGTCACCTACTTTGACATCATCAGCATCCGTGTCACATTCTACAAGTAAGAAGCCTGAGAAGAGCAAAGTTTTCTGCCCATACTGTGATAGCACTGAGCATTACCTGAGTCAATGCTCTCAATTTCAACAGCTTAATAAGGAGCAGATAATCAACTGGATTAAAACTAAAAATAGATGCTGGAGGTGTGGACGAGCCCATCAAGCTGCTCAGTGCACACTGAAGAAACCATGTCATCTCTGTAACAGGAAGCATCTTCAAATCCTGCATGAAGTAAACGATAGATCACCAAAGGAAGAAATTTGTTTAGTGAGTTCTACAAGTGAAACTCTGTACCTAGATAAACCCGAAGGCTCCAGCCAGCCATCCTCCTTAAAATAATTCAAAGTTCGTCTACAACACCAAGATGAAGTTTTAGACACTTATGCTATTCTTGATGATGGATCAGAGAGAACAATCCTGTTATCTGATGCTACCCAGAAACTAGGTCTGAAGGGAGAACCAGAGGATCTAATACTAAGGACCATTAGACAAGATGTGAAGACACTGCATGGTGCTTCAGTATCCTTCAGAATAGCTTCAGTTTCAACCTAACAAGAATTATCTTATCACAAGAGCCTTTACAGCTGATCAACTGAGTCTGGCAGAACACTCATACCCAATAGCAGACCTACAGCAACGATACAACCACTTAAAGGGTCTTCCACTACAACCTGTTCATAAAGCATTCCCTCTCTTGTTGATTGGAGCTGATCATCCACACTTGATCACCCCTATTGCACCTGTGCCTTGGACCACCAGGGGGTCCTGCAGCAGTTAAGACCAGATTAGGGTGGACATTACAAGGTCCAGCGCAACTACTTAAGGAGAACCTGCAACCACAGCAATGCCTTCATATTACCCTCACCCCTTCAATGTCTGAACTTTTCAGAAATGTTGAAAGACTCTGGCAAACAGACATCATACCTTACAGAAATGAGAGACTCCTAACAAGGTCTAAACAAGATCAAGATGCCATAGATCTACTGCATGAAAAACGATAAAGGTAATGGTAGATGGTGTAAACCGCTATGCCACACCACTGTTACAAGAAAGATATGCCTTGTCTACAAGCATACCAAGAAGCTGTTATGCCGAGTTTCGAAGCATTGAAAGACGTCTGTCAAAGGACTCTACAAAGGCAGCTGCATACAATGAAGAAATTAAAAAATTGGAGGAGGCTGGATATGTTGTTAAGTTACCAGCAGAAACAATCACCTCCTCTGAAGAATCTTGGTTTATTCCTCACCATCTGGTTCAGCATAATGGTAAGAACCGGGTTGTATTCAATTGCTCCTTTAAATATCATGGACATAGCCTGAATGAATACCTGCTCCCTGGGCCAGCCCTCAGTCCGTCCCTATTAGGAGTGCTCTTACGTTTTAGGGAACATCCTGTAGCAGTAGGTAGCGACATTAAAGGAATGTTTCACCACCGCCTTTACCTGCAGATAAACCTCTTCTCCGTTTTGTGGCGTAATTTGGAAAGTAGCATTTCCCCCCTTATCTATGAATGGCAAGTACTTCCCTTTGGCACCACCTGTAGTCCTTGTTGTGCCATTTTTGCTCTTCAACGACATATAATGGACAACACTGAATCAGGGGATGAGATCCGATCCTTAGTTGAAAGGAACTTCTATGTAGACAACTATTTGCAGAGTCTACCATCAACCCAGAGGGCAAAGCAACTGATAGACAAACTAAGAGATCTTTTGTTAAATGGTGGATTTGACCTTCGTCAATGGACTAGCAATTTTCCCAAGATACTAGAACATCTGCCACAAGAAGCTCGTTCAATCAGTACAGAACTCTGGTTGTCTCAGGATCGATCAGATTCCACAGAATCCACTTTAGGCTTGAAGTGGCATTGTTCCTCAGACACGTTCAAGTACAAGTCTCATCCAGTGCAGAAGACAACGGTTACTATGCGCCACATATACAGAGTACTCGCCAGTCAGTATGATCCTTTGGGGTATATTCTTCCATTCACCACACGTGCCAAAGTCCTGGTCCAGAAATTGTGGGATAAACAAAGAGATTGGGATGACCCTATGTTGCCTGAAGATCTATTAAGAGCCTGGAATGAATGGGAAGGAGAACTTCACGCTCTGAATAATATTAGTATCCCAAGATGTTATACGCCTGTTGATATGGACTTATTCCCTATTACCAGACAGATTCACATATTCTGTGATGCCTCGAACAAGCTTATGGGTCCGTTTCTTACCTAAGAACCAAAGATAAAGATGGTAATATTCATCTTACCTTCATTATGGCCAGATCTAGAGTTGCACCAAAGCGTCGACAAACCATACCAAGACTAGAGCTGTGTGCTGCATTAAATGGAGCACAGGTAGCTAAACTCTTAGAAAATGAGCTTACTTTAACAATAAACCAAGTGGTTCTGTGGTCTGATTCCACAACTGTGTTATCCTGGCTTCAGTCTGAATCCTGCCGCTTTAAAGTATTTGTGGGAACCAGAATAGCCGAAATCCAAGAATTAACAGATCGCCATTCTTGGAGGTATGTGGACTCCAACAGGAATCCAGCAGATGATATCACACGGGGTCGAACACTAGCTGAATTGTCTGTACCACACAGATGGAATCAAGGCCCATTATTCCTTTATGAACCTGAGTCAGAATGGCCAGTAAGGCCGAATATTACGGTTCCAGAAGTTGAAGCAGAGCAACGGAAGAGTGTCTTTGTGGTAGTATGGTGACGTCTCTCTAATTCCTAACCCTAAGGAATACCATACATGGAGGGAACTAGTAGAAGCTGTAGTTCAAAGAAGGGGTGATCAAACTAGTCCTACCGCTGAAGACTATCGAATGTCAGAATTTCTTATCTTTCAAAATTCACAGTTAGACAGTTTTCCTGAGGAATATATGTTGCTGAAGAATGGAAAGCCTTTCCTGCCACCAGCCGACTTCTTACTTTAGCACCAGAGTTTGACACATCATGTCAGCTTATCCAAGTTGGAGGGCGATTGCACCGTATTGAAGAGATTGAGCAGTTATCAATTCATCCTATTGTTTTAGACCCTCACCATCCAGTAACTAAATTAATTATTCAAGAATATGATGCCAAACTTCATCATCCAGGTCCCAGAGAGTGTTTGCCGAATTAAGGAGAAATGTCTGGATCCTAAGAGGCAGAGAAGCAGTTGCAAATTCCAACATACTTGCACTGATTGTCGTAAACAGAAGGCAAAGCCCCTTATCCCTAAAATGGCAGACCTACCCCTAGCAAGATTGAGGCTTCAACAACCTGCCTTTTTCAGCACTGGCATGGACTGCTTTGGACCGTTTCAGGTTAAGATAGGTAGGCGTTGTGAGAAGAGATGGGGCATTATCTTTAAGTGTCTCACTACCCGATGTGTGCATTTGGATGTTCTCAATAGTATTGACACAGATTCCTTCCTAATGGCACTGAAGGTTCATCTCTCAGGGGCACACCCTACGAGCTACTGTCTGACCAAGGCACAAATTTCCATGGTGGAGAGAGGGAGTTAAGAGAAACATTTTCCACCCTTAGTTCAGAGCTTCAGAAATTGCTTGCAAAGCAAAAAATCAATTTCCGTTTTAACCCACCAGGAGCACCACATTTTGGTGGCGCATGGGAGAGAGAAATTCGGTCTGTGAAGCAGGCCCTTTATACCACAGTAGGTTCACAGTCGGTGTCTGAAGAAGTACTTAAAACCGTTCTCATCGAAATAGAGGGAATCTTGAACAGTAAGCCTCTGGGGTATGTGTCATCAAACATTGCCGACTTGGACCCAGTTACACCTAATTTCCTGTTGATGGGGCGGCCTGATAGTTCTCTACCACAGGTTGTCTATCCGTAATGAGCTGATGGGGCGGGAGATGGAGACAGAGTCAAGTGCTTACTGAACAATTCTGGTCAAGTTTTGTCAAATACTATCTACCCAGTTTACAGGCCAGACAGAAGTGGCATAAGGAGCCCAAAACCTACGAGAAGGAATGGTGGTCATGCTCTTGATCCTCAGCTTCCTCGAGCACTTTGGTTAATAGGCCGAATTGTTAGAACCTTCCCCAGCCCAGATGGTCATGTAAGAGCTGTAGAGGTGAAGGTGAAGGATAGACTCTATACTAGGCCTGTTGCTCGTCTTATTCCCCTTCCGGACATTGAACATCAGGACTCTGATACTAATAAATCATAAGTTTAATATTTTTTTTTCTCTCTGTTTGAAATAAATAGCAAATATGCATAGCATATTTGGGGGCGGCAATGTTAGAGAGATATTAATTATAAAGAGACACGGATCACATTAAAAGGTGCACCTCCCAGCAGGCACGAGAGTGTCTATTATGGGATGTTAAAAAGGCGAAGAAGGTGCACGAGTGCCGCAATAGTCAATTCCGCATTTGTTTGATATAAGTAAGAATCAGCAGTGTACCGAGTTAAGATAAGTGTGCGTTGATGACCAGAGGTGAGTTCGTTTGCATTTAACTTGTATTTTATGTTTTTTATATGTTAAGACGCAAGTTGTTTACATGTACTGATTGCGTTATTGATTTGGATTCTATACTGCCGGTAAGCTAGTGCTTAATTTCAGTAATACTGCCATCTAGTGGACTTTGGGTACTTTATCAATAAGTTTTATGTATTCTTTTTTATTGTAGACCACACATACAAATCCACCTATACCTATTCGAGTACAGGTGTATATCTCCAAATAAATGAGTTCAATTTCAATCTAAGCTGCTGTGTGGAATTCTCTGCATCATTTACCAGTGTCCTGATCGACACTCGGAGTGAACACAATAAGTCCTGAACATACTAAAGATATAGTGGTCCTTTGTTACAGTGACTTTAAAATGATCCATCTCAGTCAATCAGATCCCATAAAGAGACGACAGTTGTTGTTGTCCCCACGTTGAATTGTATTATGCAGGCTAATAATCATGTCTCTCTACATTATAATAGAGACATGGTCACTTAGCATGAGGTTCGCATCAAGTGACCAAGTGTGTAACAACTATTAGCTGGCACACATCTGAATACTGCTTGTTCAAAGTGTTGGTGAATACACCAACTTAAAACAGGGATCCAATGAGAAACAATGAAAATGTACTCTTATATATATATAAAATCATAAGCCTAAAAGTGCAACAATTTTGTGCGATTTTATGTGAAGTTTTGATGTCACGTTTTTTGTCACACTTTAAATCGGGCTTATTTTTAAAGCTACATATATATGTTTGATATCATTCTTTTCGGAATTAATCGAATGTGATGTTGTTAGATTTTCAGATTCTTATGCCTTTTTTAAATTATAAACTAAAATGTATCAAGAACTCACATCTCGCGAGACAGGACTTTGTGCCAAAAGACTGAACCACGCCAGGTCCGAAATAAAAGACAAAGAGCTGAAGAGCTGCTGTACAGGCTTTTAAATGTTTGAAGCACTGTGCAACATGCAGATCACGCAGATACTGCAGCAGCAGCAAACCAGCAGCTGATCAAGCAAAGACGCAGTAAAAAAAACTGTATTTTTTTCCCATTGTATTACCGTTTAAAAAGGGGTTTCGGAGAAGCGACCGCATCTCCTTGGCATGTGTTCAGCCCCCCTCTTCACAACGCAAGCAGCAGAGATGGGCTAGTGGGGTTCGCAAGTTAAGGGAGCAGGGGGAACCCCCTAGTTAAAGTATAAAATAACAAGGGCACTTGAAATATGAATTTAGGAAATTGTAGTAAATGATCACGAATGCACAAGAAAATTAAAGTCCACTTTCTAGTCGCTAATCTTAACAGCACAAAAGGTGCATAACAGCAGAAGGCTGCCCACCACTTCTTTTAAGTTTAGCTCTTGAATTATTAGCAGATACTCATTTGAAGATCTAAGGTTACAATTTGGAGTATAAAATGAAAGACATTCTGAAATATAGGATGGAGCGAGATTATTTAAAGTTTTGTAAACTATAAGCAGTATTTTAAAGTCAATTCTAAATGATATAGGTAACTAATGTAGTGATATCAAAACTGGAGAGATGTGTTCAGATTTTCTTTTCCTAGTTAGGATTCTAGCAGCTGCATTCTACACTCGTACAATCGATTGGTGTCTTTTTGGGTGGTCCTGAGAGGAGTGGGTTATAGTAATCTAACCGACTAAAACAAAAGCTTGTACTAATTTCTCAGCATCTTGCAATGTTATAAGGGATCTAACTTTTGCTATATTTCTTAAGTGAAAAATGCTGTTCTAGTAATCTGATAATATTTGATTTAAAATTCAGGTCAGAGTCAATAGTTATCCTTAAATTCTTTACTCCGCCTTGACTTTTAATCCTAATGCATCAAGTTTATTTCTAATAACCTTGTTATATCCATTTTGCCAATCACTAAAATTTCTGTTTTCTCCTTAATTAGTTTGAGAAAATTACTATTTATCCGTTCAGAAACACAAGTACAGTAAGTCATTGTGTCAGAGAATCAAGAGAGTCGGGTCATCAGGCTATTGATAAATACAGCTGTGTGTCATCAGCATGGCTGTGGTAGCTCACGTTATGCCTCGAGATAATCTGACCTAATGGAAGCATGTAGATAAAAAAGAGCAGCAGGCCCAGGATAGATCCTTGTGGAACACCATATGGAATATCATGCGTCTTTAAAGTATAATTACCATAACTAACAAAGAATTTTCTACCTGCCAGGTAGGACGCAAACCAATTTAAGACACTGCCAGAGAGGCCCACCCATTGACTGAGCGATTTCTAAGAATATTGTGATCAATGGTATAAAATACAAAGACAAAAAACATGTAAAAATTTGAGGGTTACATTTCCTCTATTAGTAGTACATTGAGGCTGACAAAAGAAGAAGAAGAGAAAAAATGCACAGAAAAAAAAAATAAGAGGACAGAACAAGTGAGAAAAAAGAATAGGCTTAGATAAGAAAGTAGGATTTTTTAAAGGACTACAGCTGTGTAGAGATCTGAAATAATTTAGGGTTAATATTTTAATGGATTTTGAATATGTATCATGTTTGGTATAATGAAAATGTCTCCACATTTGTTTATAAAATATAAATATTGGTAGAATGTATATATTGCAAAATATCTTTCTTTCTAACACTGATCAAGTTTTAAGGACAGATATTCTTTTGATAATTTTAAAATACAAAGAAGACAATTTATAGAATATAAATACTGTTGTAGAGTATGTGTCAGAATGGGAGCTTTTTGAAAGTGTAGATGTACTTGTTTTATTTATATGTATGTTATATGTAAAGCATGCATAAGGAAACTCTTTAACTGAAAAGGTTTAGCATATTTAAAAACTTAATGGAAATGTGGCATGGTGGTGCAGCGAATAGTACTGCTGACTTGCAAATCAAAAAAATGAAAGATTTAAGTTTGAATATTTTGGGTTGACTTGACTTGCATTTTCTCCTTTGTCTGTCGGGTTCTCCAGGTTGGCTCTAATGTGTGTGCGTGTGTGTTCACCCTGAGATGGACTGGCACTCTGTAAGTAAGATTTAATGTATAATTATATTGCATTATTCCAAAAAGATTAGACATGGGAAAGTCCATCATTAGTAGGACATACAATATAATCAAAAGAAAGGGAGAAAAAGAAAATGCAATGTGTCACAAAATATAGGTGGCTTACAAAGCATAGTAGATGAACTGAGGTTTTCTAATCAGCCTTCAAATAATTACTACTAGATGCAGGGTCATTGAAAATATATTGCTCAAACATACCCTCTGATATGTTAGATCATCTTTTGTATGCTTTACTAGCAGTTGATCAAAATGAGGTTGAAATGACAGTTTTAAATTATTTAATTGAAAGAGCTTGTGGTTCAGTATCAGATAACCAGGGGCCTCATGCATAAACGGTGCGACGCACAAAATGTTGTGTAACAACGTTTCCACATTCAAATCGTGATGTATAAAACCTGAACTTGGCGTAAAGCCACACTCATTTCCACTGTAGCTCATACCCTATCATACGCAAGTTTTGCGCTCGGTTTTGCAGACTGGCAGCACCCAGTGTCAAAGCAGTGCTACTGTTCCAGTGTGGTTTTCCTTTCTTTTTACATCCACATTCCGGCACGGCTTTGTAAATACACTGAAATGAATTGCATATTGTTGATTAGTTTAATGCATCTGATTGTAATTAACCTGTAACAATATAATGGTCCACAGAATGGTCAAACTATTCTAAATAACATAGCTGCTTTAGCTTTGTTACTCTCACTGCACCTTCTACTTCTTCTTCTTCCAGCTGCTCCTGTTAGGGGTTGCCACAGTGGATCATCTTTTCCATATTACTCTCACTACACCACTTGAAGCAGCTGATTGCAAAGAGAATTATCGGTATACAGCATCAAGCACACGATTTTAAGATGTTCTACTTTAATGACAAAATAAACTACGTGATTAAAGTGGAAATTTTGAGATTAAAGTTGACATTTCGTGCTTTTTCCCCATTGTGTCCCTATTTTTTCTCTGTACCCTAATAAGCTTTCATATGACACTCGGACTATGACTATGACTCACCTTTTCATGGCGACTTTAACATCTGACAACTCTTTTTATTTCGGCACTGTGTGACTTTGTCAACTTGAGCTTTGAGTTTCTCTGACACTCTGTCACTCGATCAACTTCCTTTTGTTGTTTATACCACTTTTAAACCAACAAATAGTATGCTTTTCCTTGTCTCCACTTAGTATTCGCTGAAATTCTTCTATTTTCCTTGAGCTTAAGGGCTATTTATACTGATTAGCATATTCAAAGAGGCGTAATTCTGGGAGGAGTACATGTGTTACTTTTCACAATGACTGGGATTTATGTAGCGTAAGAACGTGGAAGTTTGTGTTCGACAGATTTATGCATCTGATTTTTTGCACGTACCAACATTTCCGCTTTTGTGCTTATGTCATGTTATAGTGTGAATTCTACGCACGGTGTTATGCATGAGGCCCTTAGATGAACATTCTTCAGCTTTTATCAAATGCTCATGTTACTCTAACAGTGATTCTGCAATGCCTTATGTTCAGATTTTAGGACAATTTCTGGCCAGTGATGTTAACCAAAGGGTTATAGTATTAAAGGCTGATGGGAAAGTTCAAAATTCAGATGCATTTTGGGCCAAAGTGGCACAACAATCTAGCACCACTTTTAAAAATAGTTTGCCTTCAGACTGGGGTTAGGGATGATGCTGATGCATGTCACCTGAGGCCTTTAGAGATGATCAGTTGTGATTCATGTGAAGTTAACTTTGAAATAAAAATGTTTTTCAGGAGTTGCAATACACTACTTTATGGATATTAAATTTGGTTTTGACTCCATAACACCCCCTTTTATTTACTTTGTTAATACCCAAGGGAAATTGTCTTTCACATAACCTTTTAACAAAATTACTCCAGGTCCTTCCTTATGCATTTTGTAAAAATGCTGTAAGAGAATGAAACCATGTGATTTTCAAAACTCACACAGCTGGCAAAAGCTATGTGATGAGCCCAATACAAATTTTAATTAAAGTAAATTTACTAAAAGGCTCCCAGCATTTGAATTCATTCATTGATTTAGTCATTTTGGACAGTTCATTGACAGTTTAAGCTATAAAAAGTTTTTACAAAATGTATGTTTCACCATAACTTGTCTATTATATATTTGGTTCAAAATGTATTCTTTGGGAAAAGAATAATTATAAACCTAAATACTAGTTAAATTACACTTTAAACAAAAAGCAAAAAAACCGAAACAATTTACAAATCACTACCCTGACCCATCAAATGTATCTTAGCGTATTAAGTTTGTTTTGTAGCTCTGTGATGTCCCATTGTTAAAATACACATCGCCAAGCAACCAGTCCCAAACATAACTGTCACTACTGCTTTCCCATAGGTGAACTACTGACAGGTGATTTCCTTTCAGGAAATCACAGACCTGGCGCCCGCTCAAAGCCTTCCACACATCCTGCAGCACATAATGACACCTAACTCTCTGGCCGACTGCAGGTGAGGCTCGGTGTGATTTCTATCCAGAACATCATTTTCAGTGTAGTTAAAATTCCCTCCTAAAAATACATAGTCATCTAAAACCCAGTCACTAAGTGCCTGATTAAGTTCTCTTAAAAGGCAAGCTCTCTCCCTGCCAGTTGTTGGAGTGTAAACGTTGATTTAAAAAAAAACTGACATGTCTCTAACGCTGCCGTTACTTTAAACACCTGCCCTTAACGACTTCAATGACAGACACGGAGACCAGGGGCAAATGCTTAGAGATGGCGATCATGATAGCAGCATTTTGTGACCTCCCATTGTTAAAATACACATCGCCAAGTAACCACTCCCAAACATAAGCTGTCACCACTGCTTTCCGTAGATGAAATACTAACAGGTGATTTCCCTTCAAGAAATTACAGACCTGGCGATTTTAAATGTGCCTCTACAGCCATTAATACTTACACTCCCAATATTACTATTCTTCGTTTGGAATTTAAAAGATAAAACAAAAACAGAAAACAAACATAATTTGAAAGTATGCAGGATATTCGTTTTATAAATCTGAAGTTTAAGAAGCTGTCCATAACATTGTCAAAATGCTACTTAAGCCTCCACGCCTCTTGATCAAAAAAGCGCTCAGTCCCTGATCCTTGTTTCAGCAGTTTTTGCTTTTTTTTTTTTTTTTAAGAGAAAATGTTTTGCACAACAACTACTCTCTTGTCCTTTGTCTCCGCCAGAAAAGCTGTAATTCATTCCAAGCTGTACCCTCTAAGATGTTATGAGTATCGACAAGGGTTAAGGACACGTCCGACAAATCACCTCCCTCCCCATTATCACAACCAGACAATTCTTGTCCTCGGCAGATGTCTCCGTTTCTCTAAAACTAGCCTGTTCTTACCATTATGATGAACCATATGGTGAGGGATGTACCACGATTCTTGACTAGCCACTGCTTCCCTCTGTATTTTAGTGATATAGCCTGCTTTCTCCAGTTTCTCTACTTCTGCAGTGTAGATGGCTGCAAGCTGTGGATTATTTGCTAGTCTTTTCTCTGTACTTCTGGGACTTGGCATCACTGCTTCTAATGAAGAACTCAGGCAGGGCATGTTACTTCTTCTTAACAAAGGGGTTATGTGATCGTTGACTTCCGTCCACTTTTATTCGAGTAGTTTGACTTTGAAGAAGTATGGCTTCTTTATCTTGCTTGGATCGAGTGATTGATTCAACATTCCTATAGGGAAAACAATCTAGTTGCCAAAGTCTTTCCACATTTTTAAACAGTTCAGTTTCTGGGGACTGGAAGGAGGAAACAAGCACTGTGTGGAAGACATCTGATGTTTAAGTCCCCTTACAAGTCCTAGCAATGTCCATCCCAATGAAGCCTTGATTGCTGCTGGCCCTCCTGGTGGGCCAAGGTGTACAGGCTCGAGTGGGTTGAGTGAGTGGGGATGGTCGGCTCCAATGAGTAAAAGGGGAAGGGCATTTTCAAAATGAGGAATGTTCAAGCCTTTAAGGTGTTGATACCTCTCCTGAAGAGTAGTCATCGGGTAGGAATGTTCACCCAATTCTAGCAGCGTTGCAGTAAAGGCATGCTCGATCCTAAATTTTCTTTGTGGTTGTGCTGCAGGAGTGAGCATAAATGAAACTGGTGTGCCATCCAATGTCTCAATGTCCTGTCTAACTGTCCTTAACAACATCTTCTCAGATTCTCCCTCTAAACCGAGCTCTTTGGCTGCTGCTGAAACCAAAAGTTTGTTCGAGCCATTGTCTAATACTGCGTAGGTTTCCAAGGCTCTGTTGCCATTATAAAGCATTACCTTAACTACTTTAAGCAACACATAACTGCCATCACTGGATCTGTCATCATAAAGCATCTCAGTAAATGAACTCAGCACACTGGTATCCTGTTTTGGGGAGAGTGTTAACTTCATGCAAGACCTTAAGATATTTCCCTTTACATATATTGCAGGATTTTTTGAGGTTACACTGAGATGCTTGATGTGAATGTCCACACCTCCAGCACCGTTTCTTGGTTTTGATTTAGTCTATAATCTGCTCTTTAGTGAACTGCTGGAATGTAGGACATTGACTAAGGAAGTGGTCTGTATTTTTCACAATATGGGCAGTAAGGTTTAGGCTTTTCTTTCTTCTTCTCTGATGGCTCATCCATAGAAGTGTTGGAAGTCTCGTCGCAGAGCTTTGGTTTGCTCCAAGTAAGACCATAGTTGGTTTTGTTCCATGTTTAGGTTCTTTGTGTTTCTCCACTTGTCGGGCTGTCCTCCTGAATTGTGACACCACACTTCAAATTTTAACCAAGTTGAGAGATCAAGTAAAGTATAGATTGCTCCTGGTCTATGCAGCATGTGTCTGCTGAAGTTCACCCAAAGTTCTGGTGGAAGCTTTGTCAACAGACGAGCTACATGGGATCCACATCGGAGTTCAATGTCACCCTCAGGCCCTATGGTTCCCAGCATACCTACTAATGCTTGCACGTTTAAAACAAACTCTCAAAAGCTTCTGTATCTCCAGTACAAATAGCTGGAGAGTTCATGACTGCTGAAATTTTCTTTAAAGCCAATTGATGAGGTTGTCCATATTTCTCAGTGAGAGCTGCCATGGTGTCAGTATACAGGTAAGGAGAGTTCAAGTATGCATCAGCTATTAAATGGACTTACTCTAGCTTCAGGTGCTCAACCAAAATCTGGTACTTGAATAGCTCTGTACTGCTTGCAGGGGAGAAGGTTGGTTAGAGCAATCTTGAGCCATGCAAACTCACCAGGATCTTTATGGATGAAGTCTGGGATTGAAGGTTTAGGTCACCTATAGAAGGCCTCTTGTGCCTGTGGAAAGTACTCCCTTTGGGGCTGATCAAGGTGTACTGATCACATTCTGTGGATCTAGGATGTTGCAGGATATACTGTTGAAGTAGCTGTGGAGGAGGCTGTTGAGGCAGGCAAGGAAGAGGATTAGGAGCAGGTGTGTTAGGATCCACACAGTACTGATGTAAGGGTGGATGTTGCCTGGTTGGTGTCCTTTGAGAATGTGCATCACGATTCAAATGGCAAAGGGAATCTGGTCTAGGTGGAGAAGAGTAGGGTGGAGTTCTGGCTTGTCTACTTTGGACTCTCATTTCACGCATCCGTACCACTATCTCTTCCATTAGGTCAAGCATTGCATCAGACTCCTGGCTAGGTTGAAGGCCCTCCTGCACCAGGACATGTGCTAAGGGTGCATTAAAACTGTTATTACTTACAGTACATTATCTCCTTCCCACAGTTTCTGCTTTCTTTAAAGGTATTCGTTGTAGTTGTAGTTGCAAGGGGCATTTGAAGTACTAGGAGGTGGCACTGGTGTTTGATAGACAGTCTGTGGTGCAGGAACTAGTGCAGCCTTTCTTAAAGAGGCATGACTAATATTAGAAAGGCTAACAGTCTTTGATTGTGAATGTTCATAGTCTCTCTCATTCCTATGAGAATTATTCTGTGCCCTGGTGAAGCCATCTCTAGTTCTCTGTGATTTGGTGTTGCTTGAGCTTGCAGAGTTTGAAGCAACAACATTCTGCTGGCATCATAATCCTCTTCTTGGTAAATTGTGTGCAGTACTCCTGGCCGCAGTGAAGATGATGCTTCTAGAACCCTATAGCCTGCATAGCTTAAATCATAATCCTCTAAGTAACGCTGAGGGCAACTGTCTTCTTGGATAGGTTGCTCCAGCTTGCTGGTTGGAGTAAGGATACATGTTTCACAGTAACCACTGCATTCCGGCTCGAAGGACCACAAATTATTGGAAAGGAAGTTGAGAAGGCAGACTTGCAATACACTGTAGTCGCTGTGGTGTGTCGGTTAGAACACAGGAACTAATCCTAACCCTAACCCTAACCATTGCAGGAACACTACTTTAATGTTGAAATGCCGGAAATTCACATGAAGTAAAACAACTGTACAGGTAGGTGAGTATGTGTGTGGTTCTAACAGGCAAACAACAAAATAAGACGTTATTTTACTATTCAATACACAAATGTCCAATAGGTGGCACTATAGCTTCACACTTTCAATGTAAGGTGTTTGCAATTACAATTTGCAATTTACAAATGTGGTAACATAACAGGTTTATATCCATATTAATACACATCTTTTAAAGAATTAATGCAATATCCCAATTTACAGGCTGAATCTATATTAAACAGAGTACATCCTCTACTTTACTGAATAGTATTAATGGGATCTACGGTAATAATAATAAACACTAAGTAAAGTAAAATATTAACCTAACTACTAATTCAGAACAGTTTTTCTCTCTAACTTATAACACTTGACTGCTAAATATGTACATAAGAACTTACATTTTGTCAAAGAACATACAAACTTAAACTTTCTCTAGCGGCTCCAGTAGTTCCGGCTTTCATGAGGTACATCTTGCAAACTCACATGCGCACTACCATAGACATATATAGGTCGATGCCGCATTCAATGTGTTGCCCAGTCAACACGATACATCAACACATCTGCCATATTACGAGTGGCAAAAGTGGCATTTAAACTAATACAGGTAGACGTAGAAACCAGGTTTTCTGATAAAAACAATAACGTTTAAAACAGTATCGTTTACACACAACAGATTTTGGTGAATCATTTAAATGCAATTATTTATATCCATTTATACATTAATAATGGCAATTATTAAATAATTATAATTATTATTATTAAATAATTCCTCCCATATAAGTAACATTTCTCGGACTGCCTTCTTCCATCTCTGAAACATTTCCTAACTTCGTCCTGTTCTTACGCAACATAGTACTGAAGTATTGGTTAATTCCCTCGTCATCTCAATGCGTACAGTTGTGCTTAAAAGTTTGTGAACCCTTTAGAATTTTCTATAATTCTGCATAAATATGACCCTAAAACATCATCAGATTTTCACTCAAGTCCTAAAAAGTACTGTAGATAAAGAGAAACCAGTTAAACAAATGAGACAAAAATATTATACTTGGTCATTTATTTATTGAGGAAAAATGATTGACTATTACATATTTGTGAGTAGCATATAGCAGTTGTAACAGACTCAGAAGGAGACCGCAAAAAGGTTTGGGGTTTTCCGCCCCGTATATTACAGATCCACAATAATTTAAAGAAAAGCAAGTCAAAATATAAACAAAACAGTTCATATAATGCGCGCGTATCATGGCGCCGCGGCCATTTTATTAGGGAGGGCGGAAGTGGAGGAATGCTGGGAAGGACCGTGAGGGAGGATGGGATTGATGACGCCAGGACAAGATGGAGGAGGAAGGGCGGAAGTACCGTACTGCGGTCAAAACCCGGCTTATGGTGGCGGAGCGTCTTTTTTCCTATGAGAAAGCAGAGGGAGAAAGTTAGTACCCCGCCATTCCCTGCCGGATCGTGTTTTCCCAGGTGCGTTAAAAATCCGTCCACGGTCTCCCTACTCACGCTGCGTGACCACGATCCCCACTTAGCCCAAGACCGTCAGGTAGGCGGACCTAACCAAGAGGTCGTGAATACGCGAGAGGGCATCAGCATTGGCCTGAAGGGTGCCTGCGCCGATAAGTGACAGTGAACTTATACGGCTGTAAATCCAGAAACCACCTGGTGACCCGTGGATTCGACTCTTTATGCAGGGACATCCACTGAAGTGCAGCGTGATCAGTCACCAGAGTGAATTCGCGACCCAGCAGGTAATAATGGAGATGGGTCACTGCCCACTTAATGGCCAAGGCCTCCCTCTCCACTGCCGCGTACCGGGTCTCCCGGTCCATCAGTTTCGGCTAAGGTACATTACAGGGTGTTCAACACCGCCGATGCTTTGGCTCAACGCGGCGCCCAGGCCTGTGTCGAAGCGTCGGTCTGGAGAATAAAGGGAGCCCAAAATCGGGCGTCCCTCAATACTGGTGCCGGTTAGGGCCTTCTTTAGGTCACTGAATGCGTGTTCCCACCTTGTCATTCCACACCACGTATAAGGGAGCGCCCTTCTTTGTCAAATTGGTCAAGGGTGCTGCTCTTTCGGAGAAACGGGGAACGAACCGGCGGTAGTACCCCGCTAGCCCCAAGAAAGCCTGCACCTGTCTCTTGGTATTCGGACGGGGCCATTCCAAGATGTCTTTAACTTTTGAACACTGTGGTCTCACCTGTCCCCATCCCACGAGGTGGCCTAAATACTTGGCCTCCTTTAAGCCAAAAAAACATTTCCAAGGGTTTATGCGGAGGCTGGCTTTAGCTAGTGTTCTGAGGACAGCGTGACCTGCAATAGATGCTCCTCCCAGGTGCCGGAATAGATGACGCACGCCATCCAGTTAGGCGGCACTATAGGACTGGTGGGGCTTCAGCACTCTATCTACCAGGCGTTGAAAAGTCGCGGGCCCCGTGCAGCCCAAATGGGAGGACCTTGTATTGCCAGTGCCCGCTAGGAGTGCTAAAGGCCGTTTTTTCTTTCGCGGATGCCGTTAAGGAATTTGCCAATACCCTTCGTCATATCAAGAGTAGTCAAATATCGAGCCGTACCCAGCCGCTCAAGGAGGTCGTCAATGCGGGGCATCGGGTAGGCATCGAATTTGGAGACCTGATTCAGACGTCTAAAGTCGTTACAAAATCTCCAGGAGCCGCCGGGCTTGGAAACGAGGGCGATAGGGCTAGATCAGGGCTATGGCTCTCCTCAATAATGTCCATGTCCAACATTCGTTGCACCTCTAATTCCACTTCCATGCGCTTTGCCTCCGAGTCTACAGGGCCTCCCGGACGATTATCCCGGGTCTGTGACTATGTCGCGTGAATCAGCAAGGTCCGCCAGGCGACTTCGCTCACTACTTCGGGGATGGCTCTGAGTACCTAGGTTATCTCCGCCGCTGCTTGGGGGTTAGCTCTTCACCGATGTTAAGGGCAGCGTGCATGCGTAAGAGGGAGAGGGATCTACGGAACCGGAAGCTCCTCCCTATCTTTCCAAGGTTTCAATAAGTTTACATGATAGATCCTCTTGCTCGGTCGACCGATTGGGCTGTTTCACCAAATAGTCGACGAGTCCTTTTCTTTCCTTAACCTTGTAAGGCCCTTGCCAGTGAGAAAGCAACTTGGAGTGGGAGGTAGAACGAGCACCATAACTTCGGTCCCCTGGGCGGAACTCCCTGAGGACGGAGTTGCATTGTAACACCGGGCCTGCGCTGCCTGCGCATGAGTCACGTGTTCCTTTAGGAGGGTCTGATTTTGGTGAGCCTGTCACGCAAGTTGCACTACATACTGCAATATGTTAGAGGATGGAAGGGCCTCTTTTAGGATGTCCAAAATGCCTCGGGTTGTCAGCCATACAACAATTCAAACGGGAGAAGCCGTAGAGGCCTGAGGTACCTCCCGGTAAGCAAAAGCACAAGCGGGAGGAGCTGATCCCAGTTCCCTGCCGTCCGCGACTGACTACCATGCGGAGCATCTGCTTAAGCGCCTGGTTAAATCGTTCCACCAGCCCGTCTGTCTGCGGGTGATAGACAGACGCTTTCAGGTGCTTTATTTCTCAGTAATTTGGCCACCTCCTGAACGTATCCGAGGTAAATTTAGTACCCTGGTCCATGAGGACTTCTTTGGGTATGCCAACTCTGGAAAAATAAACTGACTAATTCCGTGCGATGCTTTTAGTGTTAGCGGAGCAGCAGGGAACCGCCTCTGGGTATTGGGTGACGTAATCCACCATAACCAATATGTATTTATGGCCACGGTTTGAGGGCTCCAGGGGTCCTACTAAGTCGACCCCTATTCTATCAAAGGGAACATCGATCAGGGGAATAGGGACGAGGAGCGCGGTCCCTTCTAGGAATCTGGCGGGTCCTGACACTCCGGACAGGATTGGCAGAAACGCCGGACCTCCCATTAATCCCAGGCCAGTAAAATCGGGTGGCGCCAAGGAGGTGAGCATGAGCTATCTTTCGTGCATATCTCCCCCGGAAGGTGCAGCGGAATTAGCAGCAACTTCGCACCTCGCCCTGCGTGGGTAGCCACTCAATACAACAGACCATTTTCGAGAACAAAAAGGGCTCACGTGGTGTGGAACCATCGGCTTGTGAGCTATTTGGCAGAGCCACCGCGATTCGGCAAACCGCAGGGAATCGTCATTCCACTGCTCCCTCTTAAATGAGGCCGGTGTGGACCAAATTGGTGATCCAAGCTACCGAGAGAGTCTTGTGACCTGGACACCGGAAGGGTTCCTGGCTAGTCCTTCCCGGCCGGAGTCTTCTGGGTCAGAGTCCATCGCGCGGAAACGTTCCCAGGCGCCAGCGCCACTAGGGCCTGCCCTGAGCACGGCGTGGAGACCGCAGGAGGGGCGCCTTTCCCCCTCATAACCAGATCCAACGAGGCCCCGGGAGCGGCATATGTCTTACCGCAATTTTTTTCCGACCAGTCATGTCCCAAAATCACCGATAGGGGGCTCGGGCAACACAGCGACCATCAGGTTAGTTAATTCCCCCTTCCAGGCGATATAACATTGCACGGAATGATATGACTTGGTCCCTCCATGCACACAAGTGACTTGTAGGTGTTGTTTCAGCCACTGTCGCGAGTAAGACATAACGGCGAGCCACAATGGTTATGTTGCTGCCGGAGTCGAAGAGAGCGACCACCGCGTGCCCATTTAATAACACCACACCCGCGTTCGGGCTCGCCAAGGGATGCGACGGGTACAGTACCTCTCCGTTGTTGCCCAGGTGCAGTCCATGGTTCCCCTACGATGTTTAGGAGACAAGTTGGCAGCAGATGGCCGGTCTCACCACACTTGTAACAGCTGGAGAGGCCGGCTTTTCTTTAGGCCTTGACGGCGCTCCGCAGCACGTCGAGGGGCTCGGGTGGCCACCCGTCCATGTCGGTTCCCACGAGCAGACCCCCGACTCGGAGGACCACAAGCTGACCTTCGAGGACTTCCAGGAGACCCGGCATGTCCTTGTATGGGTGCCTCCGGACCTGCTGGGCGGGGAACTGGGCATGACGTTCACCAGGCCTTCACAGGCCACCTGCTCCACTACTTTCCGAGCCTGGAGTCCCTCTGGCCATAGCCAGTGCCCCATCTTGCCCAAGAACTCGAAGGTCTGGGCACGGGCAGGCTTTTCGGGTCGAACTTCCAGTTCCGCCACTCGGCCGCCTGCTGGCCCGGGTGATGCCGTGTAGTGGGCCAGGATCTCTAGTTTGAGGAGGTCGGTAGTTCGCGGCCTCCTCCTCAGGAAGGTCATAATAGGCCGCTGGTCCCTTCAGGTAGGCGCCAGAATGGGCGCCCACTCGGACGCTGCCACTCATTCCGGGTGGCCGTCTGTTCAAATATGCCGGTAGGACTCAGCGTCGTCCGCATCGGTCATAGGTACTAGAGGCGGAGGTTGGTTTTGGCGGGTCCATTCTCGGTCTCTGGGCCTCTGCCAACTTGGCTTCGTAGCCTTCAACTCCCGAGTGGTAGTGGCTTGCGCTTGCTACAGGGCTGGAGTTAGGCGTTCATTCCCTGCAGCACGGTATTTAGGTCCTGTCCTTCTGTCATTTCCAAGGATCTACTATCCTGCCGACTACACCACTGTAACAGACTCAGAAGGAGACAGCAAAAGGTTTGGGGTTTTCCTCGCCCCCCGTATATTGCAGACAATCCACAATAATTTAAAGAAAAGCAGGTCAAAATATACTGCTCAAAAAGAATTAAAGGAACACTTTTAATCAGAGTATAGCATAAAGTCAATGAAACTTATGGGATATTAATCTGGTCAGTTAAGTAGCAGAGGGGTTGTTAATCAGTTTCAGCTGCTGTGGTGTTAATGAAATTAACAACAGATGCACTAGAGGGGCAACAATGAGATGACCCCAAAACAGGAATGGTTTAACAGGTGGAGGCCACTGACATTTTTCCCTCCTCATCTTTTCTGACTGTTTCTTCACTAGTTTTGCATTTGGCTACAGTCAGTGTCACTACTGGTAGCATGAGGTGATACCTGGACCCTACAGAGGTTGCACAGGTAGTCCAACTTCTCCAGGATGGCACATCAATACGTGTCATTGCCAGAAGGTTTGCTGTGTCTCCCCTGCACAGTCTCAAGGGCATGGAGGAGATTCTAGGAGACAAGCAGTTACTCTAGGAGAGCTGGAGAGGGCCATAGAAGGTCCATAACCCATCATCTGCTCCTTTGGGCAAGGAGGAACAGGATGAGCACTGCCAGAGCCCTACAAAATGACCTCCAGCAGGCCACTGGTGTGAATGTCTCTGACCAAACAATCAGAAACAGACTTCATGAGGGTTGCCTGAGGGCCCAAATGTCTACTGCCCTGTGCTCACTGCACAGCACCGGGAGCTCAATTGGCATTTGCCATAGAATACCAGAATTGGCAGGTCCACCACTGGCGTCCTGTGCTTTTCACAGATGAGAGCAGGTTCACCCTGAGTATATGTGAAAGACGTGAAAGGGTCAGGAGAAGCCGTGGAGAATATTATGCTGCCTGTAACATCGTTTAGCATGACTGGTTTGGTGGTGGGTCAGTGATGATCTTGGAGGCATATCCATGGAGCGACTCACAGACCTCTACAGGCTAGACAACGGCATCTTGACTGCCATTAGGTATCAGGATGAAATCCTTGGACCCATTGTCAGACCCTACGCTGGTGCAGTAGGTCCTGGTTTCCTCCTAATGCACGACAATGCCCGGCCTCATGTGGCAAGAGTATGCAGGCAGTACCTGGAGGATGAAGGAATTGAAACAATTGAATGGCCTTCACGATCCCCTGACTTAAACCCAATAGAACATCTGTGGGACATTATGTTTCGGTCCATTAGGCGCCGCCAGGTTGCTCCTCAGACTGTACAACAGCTCAGGGATGCCCTCATACAGATCTGGGAGGAAATGCCACAAGACACCATCCGTTGTCTCATTAGGAGCATGCCCCGACGTTGTCAAGCATGCATACAAGCTCGTGGGGGCCACACAAGATACTGAAAAGCATTTTGAGTAGCAGAAATTAAGTTTTTGAAAAATGGACTAGCCTGCCACATCTTCATTTCACTCTGATTTTAGGGTGTCTACACAATTGAGCCCTCTGTAGGCAGAAAACTTTTATTTCCATTAAAAGACTTGGCATCCTTTTGTTCCTAAGACATTGCCCTGTCGTTATTTGTATAGATATCCAACTTCATATTGAGATCTGATGTATCTAATGTGTTTCTTTAAAGTGTTCCTTTAATTTTTGTGAGCAGTGTATAAACAAAACAGTTCATATGCGTAACGCTGTATCATGCCGTTGGCGGCCATTTTATTAGGGAGGATTGAAGTGGAGGAATGCTGGGAAGGACCGTGAGGGAGGATGGGATTGATGACGTCAGGACAAGATGGAGGAGGAAGGGCGAAGTACCTACTGCGGTGAAAACCCGGCTTATGGTGGTGGAGGGTCTTTTTCCTATGAGAAAGCAGAGGGAGAAAGTTAGTACCCGTCATTCCCTGCCGGCAAATGTTTTCCCAGGTGCGTTAAAATCCGTCTCTGGTCTCCTACTCAAGCGTGCGTGACACAGTATATGAATTGTATATTTTGTAGATGTTATCGATAAATCGCCTGAAAGTCATTTTAAGTAGGAGCCTTCCCAAGTACTGCCTTCAGTAAAAGAATTTCAGGAGGCTCCGCCCATTTCCTCCTGCAAAGCAGATCATACCACTTTTAGTTTAGATACATGTTTTTATGTAGTGCTCTTTCTCCAGTTTGGAACAGAGCAATAACAAGAGATAAATAAAATTCTGTAACTGAAACCTGCATACAAACAATATGACTTGCTTAAATTTCTGTGAAAATTAACCATAAAAATGAGACCCTTTGGTTAAAATGTAATAAAAGTCATACTAATACAGATTTAGCTAGCACAATACTGTATGTGGCCCTTTGAATATTTAAGGGAACAAACAAAGTCAATTAAATTAAGAGAAAATAAACATCTGGAAGCCTGCAATCTTTGACAACCTACAACAGCACACATCAAATGATGAAATGCAGCATTTCAGGTTTAGTAAATCAATAAATATACTGAAAGCAGCAGTACAATTTTAAATTTTCTTTAAGACAAACAGTGATCTGACTGCTGCTGTTTCTAACCTGCCATATAATGGTGCAGATTTAATTATATCTGATGATATTTGGATGTTTATACCCTCCAATGAGGTGGCCCCATGGGCAGTTAGGTTCTGTTTTAATTTGCACTAGATGCTGCTGTAATCCTTCCTATACAACCATAGGTCATAATTTATGTGTTTGCAAAAAATAAATGGTTAGAAGATTATAATGTTCATGACCCAGTTTAATGCATATGTCACAAACATCATTTCTAAAACCATCCATCAATTTTCAAACTCACTTATCCTGAGCAGGGTGCAGTCTGTCCAGAGTCTATCTCAGGTAGACAGGGACAATATCTGGACAGGAAACCAGACTATCACCCAAACTCAAATCAGTTATGCTAAATGCAGAGTGGGTGTCCATGTGTGCTGGGGTACGAGTTTTGCCCAGAAACACCTGCACACCTTTGGATTTTAAACTTAAATTGCATAGACAATCTCTGGGTACAATTTTCATATTCTCTCTGTGGGCTTTCTTCAGTTTTTTGTCTTTCATTCAAAGATGCCATTTAATCTTATTGTTGACTTTAAACTGATCCATCTCAGTCAATCAGATCCCATAAAGAGATGACAGTTGTTGTTGTCCCCACGTTGAATTGTATTATGCAGGCTAATAATCATGTCACTCTACATTATAATAGAGACATGGTCACTTAGCATGAGGTTCGATTCAAAAAGACCAAGTGTGTAACAACTATTAGCTGGTACACATCTGAACACTGCTTGTCTAAAGTGTGGGTGAATACACCAGCTTAAAACAGGGATCCAATGAGAAACAATGAAAATGTACTCTATATATATATAAAATCCTAAGCCTAAAAAGTGCAACAATTTTGTGCGATTTTATGTGAAGTTTTTATGTAATGTTTTTTGTCACACTTTAAATTGGGCTTATTTTGAAACCTACACATATATGTGTGGTATCATTCTTTTCAAAATTTAGCGAACTTTAATGTGATGTTGTTAGATTTTCAGATTCTTATTCCATTTTTAAATTATAAACTAAAATATATCAAGAACTCACATCTCATGAGACAGGACTTTGGGACAAAAGATTGAACCACACCCAGGTCCGTAAAACAAGACAAAGAGTAGGACAGCTGCTGTACAGGCTTTTAAATGTTTGAAGCGGCACTGCAGCAGCAGCAAACCAGAAGCTGATCGAGCAAAGAGGAGGTAAAAAAACTGTATTTGTTTCCCATTGTGTCACCGTTTAAGAGGGGGTTTCGGAGGAGCGACCACATCTCCTTGGGGTGTGTTCAGCCCCCCTCTTCACAACGCAAGCGGCAGAGATGCAAAGTGGCTGGCGCATATTCCAGATTTTACATGCATAACAGTAGAAGGCTGCCTTACCACTTCTTTTAAGTTTAGCTCTTGGAATTCTAAGCAGACACTCATTTGATGATCTAAGATTACAATTTGGAGTGTAAAACTCAAGACATTCTGAAATATAGGATGGAGCGAGATTATTTAAGGCTTTGTAAACTATAAGCAGTATTTTAAAGTCAATTCTAAATGACACAAGTAACTAATAAAGTGACATCAAAACTGGAGATGTGCTCGGATTTTCTTTTCCTAGTCAAGATTCTAACAGCTTCATTCTGCACTCGTTGCAATCGATTGATGTCTTTTTGGGTGGTCATAAGAGGATGTGTGTTACAGTAATCTAGCTGACTGAAAACAAAAATGTGAATTAATTTGTTTTTAGCATCTTGTTAAGTTATAAGGAATCAAACTTTTCCTATATTCCTTAAGTGAAAAAATGCAGTCCTAGTAAACTGATTAATATGCGATTTAAAATTTAGGTCAGAGTCAATAGTTACCCCTAAATTCCTAACCTCCGTCTTGACTTTTAATCCTAATGCATCAAGTTTATTTCTAATAACCTCATTATATCCATTTTGCCAATCACTAAAATTTCTGTTTTCTCTTTATTTAGTTCGAGAAAATTACTATTCATCCATTCAGAAACACAAGTAAGACATTGTGTCATTGAATCAAGAGAGTCGGGTCATCAGGCGCTATTGATAAATACAGCTGTGTGTCATTAGCATGGCTTTAGTAGCTCACGTTATGCCTCGAGATAATCTGACCTAAAGGAAGCATGTAGATCAAAAGAGCAGCGGACCCAGGATAGATCCTTGTGGAACACCATATGGAATATCATGCGTCTTTAAAGTATAATTACCACAACTAACAAAGAATTTTCTACCTGCCAGGTAGGCATAAACCAATTTAAGACACTGCCAGAGAGGCCCACCCATTGACTAAGGTGATTTCTAAGAATATTGTGATCAATGGTATAAAATACAAAGACAAAAACATGTAAAGATTGAGGGTTACATTTCCTCTATTAGTAGTACATTGAGGCTGACAAAAGAGGAAGAAGAGAAAAAATGCACAGAAAAAAATAAGAGGACAGAACAAGTGAGAAAAAGAATAGGCTTAGATAAGAAAGTAGGATATTTTTTAAAGGACTACAGCTGTGTAGAGATCTGAAATAATTTAGGGTTAATATTTTAATGGGTTTTGAATATGTATCATGTTTGGTATAATGAAAATGTCTCCACATTTGTTTATAAAATATAAATATTGTTAGAATGTATATATTGCAAAACATCTTTCTTTCTAACACTGATCAAGTTTCAAGGACAGATATTATTTTGATAATTATAAAACACAAAGAAGACAATTTATAGAGCATAAATACTGTTGTATAGTGTGTGTCAGAATGGGAGCTTTTGAAAGTGTAGATGTACTTGTTTTATTTGTGTATTTTTATATGTAAAGTATGTACAAGGAAACTCTTTAACTGAAAAGGTTTAGAATAGAATGGAAATGTGGCATGGTGGTGCAGCGAATAGTACTGCTGACTTGCAAATCAAAAAATGAAAGATTTAAGTTTGAATATTTTTGGGTTGACTTGACTTGAATTTTCTCCTTTGTCTGTGCGGGTTCTCCAGGTTGGCTCTAATGTGTGTGTGTGTGGTGTGTGTGTTCACCCTGAGATGGACTGGCACTCTGTAAGTAAGATTTAATGTATAATTATATTGCATTATTCAAAAAGATTAGACATGGGAAAGATTTAAGTTTGAACACTTTTGTGTTGACTTTGCATGTTTTCCTGTGTCTGTATGGGTTCTCCAGGTTGTCTCTAATGTGTGTGTGTGTGTGTTGGCTCACCCTGAGATGGACTGGCACTCTGTAAGTAACATTTAATGTTTAATTATATTACATTACTAGCAAAATACCCGCGCTTTGCAGCAGAGAAGTAGTGTGTTAAAGAAGTTATGAAAAAGAAAAGGAAACATTTTAAAAATAACGTAACATGATTGTCATAGTATTTGTTTTGTGACTGTTATGAGTGTTGCTGTCATCAAGGATTTGATTATCATTATTTCTTTCAATCAGGTTCGTATTTGGAGGATGTGTTGTGTTCAAGTTATATTCTGTGTTTGTCAACTGTTGTAAAGATAACAGGTTTCATTCATTGAAGTGATCACTACCCAAATCAGTACTCGTGAATCTAAGATGTTTAACAGGCATTCCTGGTATTAAGTTGTGGATTTGCTCTGCGAATATTTAGAGGCAGCGTGTCTATGAACTTAATTTAAATGTAAGATTTACATCTTGCTTTCCTATTGATATGTCTACAAAGGCTTGTTCAGCTTCACAGGGTTGTTCCTTTCTTAATGCATCAATAAACAGTTAGTCTTCTTCTTTATCTGAGACATTACACACTGCATGCACGGGTTTACCTTTCCCAGTCCTGTAAACTTTAGCTAAGTGGTTAAATTTACCACATTTTTACACTGTCTTCCTTTAATTGGACATTGACTTTTTCCACTGTGTGCTTTGTTTCGCAGTAGCTGCACTTATGAATATGCTTGTATGCGCCACTCGCTTCATATTCTTTTGCTGCCTTTTCAATTGTGTAATGCGTTTTTGTTCAGCTCTTTGGAGCTTTTGCTTGTTGTCTGCGTATCATGCGTTCACAGTCAGTTCATGTGAGCCGCTCGAAATACATGCATCAAAGGTTTGCTATCTCGTGCGATCTGGCGATGTCCACGGCTTTATTTAATGTTAGCTCAAACCCAGCACTTAAAAGTTTCTCTCACAATTTTGCTGAGTTTGTACCAAACACTATTCTATCCCTGACCATCTCATCTTTGTTTACATAAGCACAGTCCTTCACCAGCAATTTAACTCCGTTTTAAAGTGATCAAAGTCTTGTTTATACCTTGCGCGTCTTCTCACTAAACTTGTATCTCGCGAAAATCGATTCGCCTTAGGCATGACAAACACCTCGTAGCGGCAGCGTGTCTATTGGATTGCTGGTGACGGACGGCCTTATATGGGCAGGCACTCAATTACGTGGGAGGCGTGGGTATGGGGGACGCAATATAGGCAGGCAGCCAACTACGTGGGAGGCGTGGTGATGGGGGACGCAACTTCGCCTCACACGGCGACCGAGCTGCAGGCTATGGCGTATATATATATGTAAGTAGGATTCAGTTATGACCGTTATGCGTAGAATTTCAAAATGAAACCTGCTTAACTTTTGTAAGTAAGCTGTAAGGAATAAGCCTGCCAAATTTCAGCCTTCTACCTACACGGAAGTCAGTGAGGGCTTTGCCTTTTATTAGTATAGATTCCAAAAAAGATTAGACTTGGGAAAGTTCATCATTAGAAGAACATACAATGTAATCAAAAATAAAGGGAGAAAAAGAAAATGCAATCTGTCACAAAATATAGACAGCTTGCATAGCATGGTAGATGAACAGAGGTTTTCAATTCATCCTTCAAATAATCACTACTAAATGCGGGGTCATTGAAAAATATTGCTCAAACATACCCTCTGATATGTTAGATCATCTTTTGTATGCTTTACTAGCAGTTGACCTAAATGAGGTTGAAATGACAGTTTTAAATTATTTAATTGAAAGAGCCTGTGGTTCAGTATCAAATAATCAGATGAACATTCCACAGTTTTTATCAATCACTCACATTCCTCTAACAGTGATTCTGCAATGCCTTATGTTCAGATTTCAGGACAATTTCTGGCTAGTGATGTAAATCAAAGGATTATTGTGTAAAAGGCTGATAGGAAAGTTCAAAATTCAGAAGCATTTTGGGCCAAAGTGGCATAACAATCTAGCAACACTTTTCAAAATAGCTTGTTTTCAGGCTGGGGGTTAGGGGATGATACTGAAGCATGTCGCCTGAGGCCTTTAGAGATGATCAGTTGTGATTCATGTGAAGTTTACTTTGAAATAAAAATGTTTTTCAGGAGTTGCAATACACTACTTTATGGATATTAAATTTTTCTTTGATTCCATAACCCCCTTTATTTACTTTGTTAATCCCCAAGGGGAAATTGTCGTTCACATAACCTTTGACAAAATTACTCCAGGTCCTTCCTATACATTTTGTGAAAATGCTTTTAAGAGAATGCAAACCATGTGCTTTTCAAAAAGTCACACTGCTGGCAAAAGCTACGTGATGAGCCCATTGCAAAATGTAATCATATTAAATTTACTAAAAGGCTCCAAGCATTTAAATTCATTCATCAATTTTGTCATTTTGGACAATTAATTGACATAGACAGTTTGAGCTATAAAAAGTTTTTACAAAATGTATGTTTCACCATAATTTGTCTATTATATATTTGGTTCAAAATGTATTCTGTTTGGGATAAAGAATAACTATAAACAAAAATCAAAAATAAACTTGAAACAATTTACAAATCACTACCCTGACCCAGCAAATGTACCTTAGCCAATATTAAGTTTATTTTGTAGCATGCCACTATGATTCCCAGTGGTTTCTTTTAGTGGATCTAAAAGGACAAACTCCTGACATGTATCATTTGAGGTTTATCAGTGACTGACTTGTAGTGTATGTCAAAAGATAAGGCACCGCTGAGAGTGAATGTATTTCATATTTAAAAAGACTGCCAATACATCAAGCAGAATTGAAAGAAATCTGTCTTCATGGCCACACTCTGTTGATTCTGCTGTTGTTGAAAAGGTGCTATTAATGCTAATGTTTAGACACTCTAATAAAAAGTCTTTGCTAAAATCACTGTTAATACTTTAAAAAGCAACACACAGTCAACTTCTGAACAGTACAAAGAGTACACCGCACACAGAGTAGCAGAACATTATTAAAAACTAAGTAAACAAAAGACTATTCCTAGAACACTGGAATACTATAGTTGTTCCATACATCTCTAGTGTAATGGCATAGATAGATAGATAGATAGATAGATAGATAGATAGATAGATAGATAGATAGATAGATAGATAGATAGATAGATAGATAGATAGATAGATAGATAGATAGATAGATAGATGTACAAGCTCTGTCCCCTTAGTTTTACACTTAGTAAGAGGGACAACAAGAGACAATTGACCAGAAGATCTAAGCACTCTGAATGGCTGGTGTAAAGTCATTGTGTTTCAGATAAATAGGCAGAAGCAAGCCCATGTAAAGATTCAAAAAAATAGCAATAAGATTTTAAAATCAATTTGAAAACTCCTCCCCCTCTTTAAAAAGGTGGACCGGAGGGTGTGTTCCAACTACAGAGGGATCACACTCCTCAGCCTCCCTGGAAAAGTCTATTCGGGGTTCTGGACAGGAGGGTCCTTCTGGATAGTCGAACCTCGGATTCAGGAGGAACAGTGTGGTTTTCGGTCCTGGTCGGAACAGTGGACCAGCTCTACACCCTAGCAGAATCCTGGAGGGTGCATGGGAGTTTGCCCAACCAGTCTACATGTGTTTTGTGGACTTGGAAAAGGCATTTGACCGTGTCCCTTGGGGAATCCTGTTGTGGGTGCTCCGGGAGTATGGGGTACCGGGACCCCTGATAAGGGCTGTTCGGTCCTTGTACAACCGGTGTCAGAGCTTGGTCCGCATTGCCGGCAGTAAGTCGAGCCCGTTTCCAGTGAGAGTTGGACTCCGCCAGGGCTGCCCTTTGTCACCGATTCTGTTCATAACTTTTATGGACAGAATTTCTAGGCGCAGCCAGGGTGTTGAAGGGGTCCGGTTTGGTGGATTCAGGATTGGGTCACTGCTTTTTGCAGATGATGTTGTCCTGTTTGCTTCATCAGGCCGTGATCTTCAGCTCTCTCTGGATCGGTTCGCAGCTGAGTGTGAAGCGGCTGGGATGAGAATCAGCACCTCCAAATCCGAGACTATGGTCCTCAGCCGGAAAAGGGTGGAGTGCCCTCTCAGGGTTGGGGGAGAGATCCTGCCCAAGTGGAGGAGTTCAAGTATCTTGGGGTCTTGTTCACGAGTGAGGGAAGAATGGAGCGTGAGATCGACAGGCGGATCGGTGCGGCATCCGCAGTGATGCGGGCTCTGCATCGGTCTGTCATGGTGAAAAAGGAGCTGAGCCGTAAGACAAAGCTCTCAATTTACCAGTCGATCTACGCTCCTACCCTCACCTATGGTCATGAGCTATGGGTAGTGACCGAAAGAACGAGATCATGAATACAAGCGGCTGAAATAAGTTTCCTCCGCAGGGTGTCTGGGCTTTCCCTAAAGATAGGGTGAGAAGCTTACTCATCCAGGAGGGGCTCAGAGTAGAGCCGCTGCTCCTCCACATCGAGAGGAGTCAGATGAGGTGGCTCGGGCATCTGATCAGGATGGCTCCTGGACGCCTCCCTGGTGAAGTGTTCGGCACGCCCAACCGGGAGGAGGCCGGGGAAGACCCAGGACACGTTGGAGGGCCTATGTCTCCTGGCTGGCCTGGAAATGCCTTGGGATTCTCCCGGAAGAGCTGGAAGAAGTGGCCGGGGAGAGGGAAGTCTGGGCCTCTCTGCTTAACACTAGAATTACCAGAGCCTACGAAAAACTCATAGATCCGCCCACCTGAAAACCGTTCACACTTCTCCGCCAGCTTCTTTTGTCCTGTAAATGTGCCAATTAAGATGAGCAGCAAGCAGCCGGCTATTCCATCCCCCACCATCGCAGAACGTTCACTAAGTTCTCCCAGCTCATGCCTTGATTGATTACCTGGGAGTGAAGTGGAGTTTTAGAGTGGAAATAACAGATCGTTATTTGGAACACGCGCATTTCATGTTGGTTCAGTTTCTACAGTAATCTGTGTAAACACATTGTTAAAACAGAAACTTTTTCATATTTTAGTAATAAACATTACAAAATGTAGGCATAAATTATAGAATGTGTAAAAGCATGAAGTCCAAACGTCAAATAAACACTTTTACAAAAGGCTGAAGGACATTAAAACAGCTTCTGTAAAGCAGTGAAGTGTCCTTATAACTGTTACTTTTAATTAAGATCCATAACACACAGACAGGCAGACAGAGCACTGTGTAATAGAGACAGACAGGCAGAGACGTCACTAGATACTGTATATAAATAAACAGGAAGGCACATGTACTGAAAAAAAAAAAGATCAACATGTGCCTTGGTCCTTACTTGCACTGAATAAGCTCATGCACTGTAACCCCTCCCCTCCCCCGATCTGAGTCTAAGTAACAGTAGTACAGATGCAAACCAAGTGTAATCAAGAGTCGGCGGTTCAATCCCCACTCACTCCTATATTTGCCGTTTTCAGCAGTAAGCTGCTCTCTTTGTTAATATTATACAATACACACATACACTTGGTTTGCGTCCGTACATGCGCTGATACTTAGAGTCAGATTGGGGTGGGGGATAGAGCGCATGAGCTTATTCAGTGCAGTTGGAACAACGCATATGTTGATCTTTTTCTTTCAGTATCTCTGCCTTCCCTGTTTATTCATATACAGTATCTAGTGACTTATCTGCCTGTCTGTCTCTCTATTACGCATGGCTCTGTCTGTCTGTGTGTTATGGATCTTAAAATAACAGTGGTAAGGACACTTGTTCATGTTAATTGCAGTCTCAGTTGTTAAATATTTTAAAAGGAGCATCCCACATGAAAATAAAACGATCTCATTAACTAACAGTACATACCAGTTTGCAAATTTTATGTCCGTTTGAGGTTAAAAAGAAAATACATTAAATCATTTATTAATCGACACACGCTGCACACAGGCAAGCGGGCAGTGAGAGTGGAGATAAAGACGCTAGATAGATTGTATACAACAGGCTAAAACAGCGACCACTTGATAACAGTTTTAGCTATAGTGAATGAAAGCATGAATTAATCAACAGAAATAACCGCAATCGACATTTTAAACTTAACAATTAGGAAAAAAAGAAAAACGCCCCAGCACGCAGAAAGCAGACGCTTGCATACAGGCAGCGCGGACATAGTTAAAAGAAAAAGAAAAAAGTAACACTTTCTCCCTAACGAGGATCGAACTTGAGTCTCTGAGACATGGTAAGAATGCTGCCCTCTGAGAGGCAAATCTTACCACAACACCATGGAATTTGCTGCTGTTGTTTTGAACCTTTTGAAAAGGTATTTATTTCATCTTTGAAAATCAGGCTTCACACATTGTATAGTTTATGCCTACATTTTGTAACATTTATTACTAAAATATGACAAAGTTTCAGTTTTAGCAATGTGTTTACACAGATTACTGTAAAAACGGAACACACATGAAATGCATCTGTTCCAAATAACGATCTAATATTTCCACTCTAAAACTCCAGCAGTTGAGTCGCTCCCAGATAATCAAAGAAGGCATGAGCTGGGACAACTTACTGAATGTTCTGCGATTTTGGGGGTTTTGGAATAGCCGGCTGCTTGCTGCTCCTGTTAATCGGCACAAGGACGCTGGCGGAGAAGTGAGATCGGTTTTAAGGTGGGCCAGATCTACGAGATTTTTCATAGACTCTGGCAATTCTAGTGTTAAGCTGCTGCCCCCGCGACCCGACCTCAGATAAGCGGAAGAGGATGGATGGATGGATGAATTTGAAAACTGACAGGCATCCAGTGTAAAGAAGCTAATATTGGAGAAACAGAGTCATACTTTCTTGCCCCAACCAGAAAGCGAGCGGCAGCATTCTGGACCAACTGTAACCTGCATATCAGGGATTTGCTAATCCCAGAATACAGCGAGTTGCAGTAATCAAGGCAAAAAGATAAAAGCATGAGTAGCTTTCTCAAGATCCCTAGAAGAAAAAAGGCTTGATTTTACCTAAATGACGAAGCTGGAAAAAGCGTCTCTTGACTACAGAATTTACTTGTTTCTCAAAAGAGAGGTTACTGTCAAAGATAACACCTAGATTGACCTTGAGGTTTGCAAAGACAGAGAAAGAGCCGAGAAGTCCAAAACCAATTTGGGCTTTAGCTGATGGACCCACTATAAGCACCTCCGTTTTATTTTGATTCAGATCAAGAAAATTATTAGCCATCCAGGATCTTAGTTCAGAAAGACAGTTGTGCAGTTGATTTATTGCAGAGTTGCAGATGGGAATATAAACCTGTGTATCATCAGCATAGCAGTGAAAAGAAATGTTAAATTTCCTAAAAACAGCTCCAATAGGGTGAAGGCATATAGAGAATAAAATAGGACCCACAATGGGTCCCTGAGGAACACCACATTTTAGAGGAGCAGTAGACGAAAAAGAGGAATTAAAAGTCACTGAAAATGTCCACCAGTTACATATGACCTCAACCACTTAAGAGCAGCCCCTTTAAGCCCAACAAGATGTTCAAGCCTCAACATCAAAATCTCATGGTCAATAGTGTCAAAGGCAGCGGACAGGTCAAGGAGGACAATGACTGCAGCGCCACCTGAGTCAGTAATAATAGAGATGTCACTGAATACTTTCAGGAGGGCCATCTCAACACCATGATAATACCTAAAGCCAGATTGGGAGATCTCAAATAAATTATTGGAGTTAAGGTGACCAACCAATTGATTATAAATATTTTTTCTAATATTTTAGCCAGAAATGACAATTGGGAAATCGGGTGAAAATTGGCTAAAACTCCAGGATCTAACTCTGTCTTTTTTAGACAGGAACGCACTGCAGCACGTTTAAAAATGAGGGTACAACCCCGAACTAATAGAATCATTGATAATGACTAGTAAAGATGGGCCCAAAACATCAAAGGCTTCCACTACGAGGCGTGGTGGTTTTATATCAAGAGGACTGGGATCTGGTTTAAGTGTGTCAATAGTTCTTTTTAACTGTGAAAGTGAGACAGGATCAAAAGATTCAAATACTATACCATGATTAACAGTAGGAAGTTCATATTCAGTTGGAACAATACCACCGCAAATTTTATCAATTTTACTGACAAAGAATGAAATAAACTGCTCACATGAATGAACAGTGCTATTTAATCCCATCACGGACTGAGGGTGAATGGCGCATTAATTGAATTAAATAAGACCCTAGGATTCTGAGAATGACAGGAAACTAAATCAGCGAAGAAATCATTGTTGTGTATTCTGACAGTACAAACAGCATGTAGTCTTCTTTATCACAATCCTCTTTAATGCTCAACTTCAACTCGAACTCCACAGTCCTCTCCCCTTCTCCTTTACTCCTCCATGCCTACTGCCCTCTACTGCACACAGCAGGAACACCACAACCATGTTTAGCTTTTTAACTGCAACCTGGAAGAACTCCTAAAAATCTGTTTGGAAACAATCAGACCATCTTTTTCCGACGCTGCTCCACAGTTTGCCAGGCGCAGCGTAGCAATTCGTAGTTTCATTTAGCCAGGGAGCAGGTCTTCCCTTATTACAGCGTATCTTGAGTGAAGTAATTGAGTCTAATTCTGTTTTACAGGACATCGATACCATCATATTGGACATGCACATCAAGACTAGAGAATATGGTTTTAAAATCGGATATAATAGAAGAATTTAAAAGCAAGAGCAGCATGAAACATAATTAGTAGTAGGGACAGCTACAGTAATATTCACATCCATCATTATAGAAAAGTGATCAGTAAAAGAAACATTGCATAAATCAGTATTATTAACTGAAATATCACATGTAAGAACGAGATCAAGGGTGTGACCGAGACAATGAGTTGGCGTATTAATATGCTGGATAAAACAAATGATTCCATTAGTGATAAAAGTCATTAACCAAAGGTTTGATTGACAACAAATGTGAATGTTAAAATTACCAACAACAAATACTTTGTCATGGGAGAGGGTGATATCAGCCAGGAGATTGGAGAATTCAGAAATGAATATATCATTAATTACAGGAGGTCTATAAACCACAGCAAACAACAAAGAAGGGGAGCTGCACACTTCGAAAAGTTGCAGTTCGAAGCTACTAAACGGACCCTTTGTAAAGCTCCAACACAAGAATGTACTTTTAAAACAGTGGCAATGCTCCCACCACGACGAGTCAGACGAGGAGAGTTTAAAATTAATAACCTGATGGTACCAAGTCAGTAAAACATGAAAAGTCATCATTTACAATCCAGGTCTCAGTGATGAAAAAGAAATCCAGATTATATGAGATAATGAAGTCTTGGAGAATACAAGTTTTATTAGACGCTGATCTCACGTTTAAGAGAGCAGCCTTGATAGAAGTAGAAGAGCTCACTGCCGGATGAGCACGGGTGAGCATGCGGAGATTAGCAGCGCTTACTCCCGAGAGCACACCAAAAGAGTGATGCCGCCTTGAAATGGAGAAATTAAATCCCATGAACCAGGGATGGATTCCTGTGCAGGAAAAGATGGGTCGTAGGCAACTCGCAGGCATCGGAAACCAAGCTCTGGGACTTGAGTCTGTGTTGTTTAACAGCAGTGCGGGCTCTTGTTCCACATCGGTGGCGGGTGCATTTGCGCTCTACGAGAGTCATTCAGCTCATTGATACAGGTGAAAACCGGCATCCAGGTGAAGAAGTCAGCAGATGAATAAAACAAAGATGGAGGATCACATAATATCCCAACAGGAGATGAAAATCGAGAGGAAAGAAAGCAAGAAAATATGTTAAGTAAAGAATCATGATCTTAAGACAGTGGTCGCGGAGATAAATTAATACAAAAAAAGTTAAAACATAGATTAGCGAGAGGAGCAGACGGCCAGCCACACCAGTCAGCGCCATCTTACAATAAAGAGCAATAAAAAGCAGTGCAAGTTAAAAATGCAAGGGAGAGTACGAGGCAGGTGTAACAGTCTATAATCTTGTACAGTGTTAACGTTTACCAAAACCGGGTGGAAGTGAAGAGTCACATAGTGTGGGGAGGAACGATCTCCTCAGTCTGTCAGTGGAGCAGGACGTTGACAGCAGTCTATTGCTGAAGCTGCTCCTCTGTCTGGAGATGATCCTGTTCAGTGGATGCAGTGGATTCTCCATGACTGACAGGAGTCTGCTTGTTTCCTTAAGAGGCATTAGCTCTCTTGGAAATGTGTTCTTTTGAAATTGCGCACATTAAGTAACTAAACAATATAGTAATATGACAGAAAAGGCGATATCCCTCCCATCGTGATTACGGCGGTACACGAATCACATGAGAAACATATGCTTTAGCTTACATTTACTGACGGTTGACGCGTTACAGACGGGTAGCATATGACAGACTTTAAACAGGTGGGAATCTGGATCAACACAGTCCATTTTTCGTCCCCACGCTGGGAGGTTTTTCGGAACTTTGCTGACACATGCCTCAAAGGGTCTGGCTGTTGTCCAAGCCTTTAAATAATGTCTGCTTCACTTGCTGGTCTTCTCTGTCTCCAATCATGGGCTGAACTCCATTCTCCCAACAAGAAAAGAAGATTTTGTACTGACAGAGGATAGAAATACTCTTCTGTGTTTAAGCTGACTATACAATCCTCCAGTTGTCTTTGGCTATCTAATCCAATGCTTGGTTGGCAATTCTAACTGCTGAGCCGTGTGCCAAACTTAGCATGCACATGTGAATAAATCCATACCAGTGAGCATAGAGACAGTGACATTAATATTAAAGAAAAATGTAGTATAACACTGCTCAGCACCCGTCGCTCAACCACAGATGTCAAACTGCCCAGCTCCATGCCTACAATAGAGCCTGCCTTCCTCACCAGTTTCTGCCTCCCAGCACACCACCGTGTAGAAGAGGCGCGCCACAACCGTCTGATAGAACATCTGCAGCATCTTATTGCAGATGTTGAAGGACGCCAGCCTTCTAAGGAAGTATAGTCGGATCTGTTCTCTCTTGCACAGAGCATCAGTATTGGCAGTCCAGTCCAATTTATCATCCAGCTGCACTCCAAGGTATTTTTAGGTCTGTACCCTCTGCACACAGTCACCTCTGATAATCAAAGGGTCCAGGAGGGGCCTGGGCCTCCTAAAATCCACCACCAGCTCCTTGGTTTTGCTGGTGTTCAGTTGTAGGTGGTTTGAGTCGCACCGTGAGAACAGGATGGCTTCTACAATAGGATAATGATCCAAAACAAAATGCATAATGGACACCCTCAAGAGGCACAGGCTGATGGGTTTCAGCATGGCCCTCAATTTCCCCAACCTAAACATCATCGACAATCTATGGAAACACCTTAAAACATGCAAGATGGATCAAGAATGGCATAGAACTTGAAACCATTTGCAAAGACTAAGACAAATGGGTGGAATTTTCCCAAAAAAGAATTAAAAGTCTCTTAGCTGGCTACAAAAGCATTTACAAGTTGTGATATTTGCCAAAGTACTTTCCACGCAGGGTGTCCAAACTTGCTTGCTTCAGGCCCTTTCCATTTTGTTAGTTTGAAACTGTAAATGATGGAAATTAAAATTAATCTTGCTTAAAATATAAAAGACATTATCTTTAACTTTATGCCATGGAAATCAGGTAATCTTTTACTTGCTTAGGTATTCCCAGTAACAGAAATTTTGAACAGGACTGCCAGCATGCCAGTATATTGGATTCTAGGTAGGAAAATAAGTAAATGCTCAGAATTAGAAAACCTGCTTGGACCAATTTAATTTTTTTATTTCATGAGACTTTAATATATTGAATTTTGAAGCTTTAATTTCATGTCTGTGTTTTGATTTTATTTTGTCACACTACTATTCTAGAATACCTATGTGTTACTAAGAAACTTTTTATTTTGATTTCTTGACTTGTTAGGAGTCAAGGCTGGGGGTTGCTGTCAAAAACAGAGCATGTTAAAACCTATTGAGGCATTCCTTGTATGATTTTAGAACATACAACAAATAAGTTGCTGTTGTTGTTGCTGATAAAGATTGCCTCACAAGAAACATCATGGTTTTATTACCACAAATTAGTGCTTATAAATTTCAGTGCAGCATTAGGAGCGCTTTATCTGAGATTCCGGATTTGACTTGTGACCAGCTTTGGTTTAGTGATTTTAGGTTGTGTCATTCTAATTTATAATTTGTTGCTTTGTCAAAGTGACTTGAAACAAAAATGGTTTTGTTTTCAGTTCTCATGTTCTGCTTCCCAGCTTTGCCTTTTGTGTTCATTTTCTTTGTTAAAGAAAATATACTGTATATATGTGTATATATATATATATATATATATATATATATATATATACACACACACATACATACTATAAGTCTATATAAAGACTTCGTGTCTCTGCCACTCACATTGTGAAGGGGTGGCTGAACGCATGTTTTGGAGATGCTGAACGGATTACCTGCTTACTGCTCCTTCTACTTCTTGCACTGTACGTTGATCATTTCAAAACTTGTTTTAAACTGTTTGTAAGAAGGGCGTGACATGCAAAAATCACTGTTTCACGGGTCTTGCTTCCTAAGGTTATAATGTCTAGTCTCACGTGACAAACTGTCTCTCCGAGATGATCACGTCTCGACCAAGATTTTTATATATATATATATATATATATATATATATATATATATATATATATATATATATATATATATATATATATATATATATATATATATATATATACACACATTATCACATGTGAGCTTGGAGACAACATGAAAGCCTCACCTAGATGTGATTCTACCCTAAAAGAAGCGTTACTACAGTTATCAAATACTTCTCTTACTTTTGTTTGTACAGATCAGACGACCCCTAGTCCTTTTGACACCACTTTCGGGTTTTGTCTCTTGGCCTCGCCTTCCAGTTTGGCTCTGCCAACTTCAAGTCAATCAACGTTTTGACTACCATCTAAAAAGACCAGTACTTCTTTGCATTTTTCTGTTTTCTTTTAGCCAGCAAATATTACAGATTTGCCTTCAAGGTGCCACAACTCTTTCTAACTGTCCTGTCTTTTTATTACAATCCAACTCCCCAGACCTGACACAGACATACACAGACACAAGTCCAGCATAATAAGTGCTTTTATTCAGCTGTGGAAAACTCTTCCCAATAGTGTCCAACATATACAGCCAACTCAGTACAATAACAAAGCACAAATAAGCACGCAGTCCTTTCTTTGCCTTTTCTGCCTTTGCCTCTGCCTCTGCCTCCACTCCTCCTCCAGAAATCATTGTCTTCTCCCTCCTGACTCTGGCTCCTGGAATGAAGGCAGGTGGCTTCTTTTATGCTGCACCTGGGAGTACTTCTGGTGGCCTGTTAGCAGAGTCGGGAAGCACTTTCAAGTAAGGTGGTAGTCCAGTGAAGTAGAGTTTGTCAATCCCCACAGCCCCCCTGGCGACATCCAGGGAACTCAACAGGGCTGTGCTGAAATCCAACTCCCATGAAGCCCTTTGGGAACCTGCAATGCTGTAGCAACCCGGGGGGGTCAGCCATCTAGTGCTCCAGGTTAGGTAATGCCCTGTGCGTGCTCTCCTCCAGTCCTTTTATTATGGAGGAATCATAAAAGTTACAAAATAGCGATGTATAGTAATAAATTAGAAATGCCTCACTTGCTGATCTCGAGTATGTTTTGTGAATATTTCTATTTTATAATGTATAAGATTCTTTTCTATGTATAAGATTTTTTGTCAACTTTCATGTTTACTTCAGTACATTTTCAGACTTAGGGAATCAGGTTTATTCTGATACATTTTGCTTCACAAATTCATTACTGAAATATTGCACCAGAAATCTAATAGGATATTCATATACCTAATACTTTTCTCAGTCAGTCAGATCTAGATGGTATACAATTGCAGTTTCATGGCTGAAGCCACTGCTTTCAGAAATTGTTCTCTTTGCAGCCTGTGCAGTAAGATTACTGCCAAATGTTTGTGTACAAGCACCACATATTTAGTAAGTACACATTACATTTTGAGCATGAGGTGTATATTTTGAAAGTGCAAGTAGGACATTTTGAACATAAGTATTACATTTTAAGTGTGAGCAATACATTTTGCAAACATTTTGTAGTCACATGATTTTTGGCAGGATTCCTGCACAGCACTACTGTAAAATGTCCATGAGAGATCACAACATATTCTGTAAGTGCATGATACATTTTGAGCACCACTTGCACCCCATTGTAGAATGTCTTAAATTTGAATCTTCTTCCTTTTTGCTTTAAGATTTATAATGTAGTATCACTTGATATGATTTTGTGATGTTCTGAGTCAGGAGCCATTGAATAAATTATGCTTGTTCCCATTAGAAGGTAAGCCCTACAAATGACTGGTTAGCATTGATTAATCCTTCACTTGTGTTTGGGCTTTTATGCGTGAGATTTTATGCTTTTATTCCCAAGATTAGTTTTGGCAGTAACACTGGCCAAGAATGCTAACAAAATTCACGTGACTATAAAACACTTGCAAAATGTAACGTTTGAGCTAAAAATGTGTTATGCACACTTGCAAAATGAATTGACTGCGCTCAAAATGTAACATATGGTTACAGTGCTGCTCACGCACGTACCTTTTGCATTAATCTAACTCCCTACTAGTCCTTGGAATGGAGTGGGCTGATCTGCAGACTGGCTGCAGTGAGGTGGGTTTATGTCACATGTCATCTAACATTATCCTAGGAATCAATGCTAGTAATCTGAGAGTTTTATTCTCTATAATTGATTGTCTTCTAAACCCAGGTCACTTAATGGAATGCCTCCAAAATACTTCCAGAGAAACTTGTGAGGCTTTTGCTGTATTTTTAATCACAAAATTAATGATATTAGAAATATAGTACATCACCCCAATACTAAACCTCTTAAACACCAGTACTCCATTTCAAACAAATTAAATTCTTTCACCAGTATAGATTTACCTGATTTATATAAAATAATTTCTCAACTGAGACCCTCTACCTCGTCCTTGACCCAGTACGAACAAGTTTTTCAAAGAAGTATCCAGCGTGCTAATTGACAGTATTCTTGGCATAGTAAACTCATCATTAGACACAGGCATCTTTCCAGACTGTTTTAAGACTGCTGTAGTTAAACCCTGCTCAAGAGAAATAATCTTGACTCCTCTGCTGTTGAAAATTTTAGACCTATTTTAACCTGAATTTCATAAGTAAAATCCTAGAAAAGGCAGTCATTATGCAACTAAATGAAATTTTTAATTAACGTGCTATTCTTGATAAGTTTCAGTCATGTTTTAGAACAAATCACAGTATAGAAACTGTGCTAGTTAAAACAGAAAATGACTTGCAGGTAAATGCACACAGAGGCCGTTTATCTGTTCTCATCATCTTAGATCTGAGTGCCGCATTCGATACCATTGATCACAATATTGTTAGAAATAGCCTTAGTCAATGAGTGGGCCTCTCTGGCAGTCTCCTAAATTGGTTAAATGAGTCTTACATGGCAGGTAGAAAATTATTTGTTAGTTGTGGTAATTATACTTCAAAGACACATGATATTCTATATGGTGTTCCACAAGGATCTAACTCTTGGGTCCACTGCTCTTCTCGATCTACATGCTCCTCCATGAGGTCAAATTATCTCAAGGCATAATGTGAGCTACCACAGCTATGCTGGTGACACACAACTGTATTTATCAATAGCCTGATGACCCCGACTCTCTTGGTTCACTGACACAATGTCTTACTTGTGTTTCTGAATGGAGTAGTAATTTTCTCAAACTAAATAAGAAGAAAACAGAAATTTTAGTGATTGGCAAAATAGATATCACGCTTGGGTCACACATTTGCACAGAGAAACAGGAAGTTGTAGAAAACAGGAATTTTATTCAAACACTGCAAACAAACATTTGTTTCTTTTTAAAAGCTTTAACGTGGTCCACGACAAGTCAGAGATGACAGTTCCGCTAGGAGCAGAGAATGTCAGAGACAGAGAGAGAGATAAAAGCAAACAATCAATTCCAAAACTGACAGGCGCTGCACAAGGCTTTTAAGTAAGCTGAGTACCAGGCAAGGTCTTTATTACATGTTACAGCGCAAGTGAGAAGGGTAAGGAGCAACGTGAAGGTAGACTGTGTTTCAGGGTATTCCCAGGGCGTCTGTGTCCTCTTGGGGTGCCATCACCCTCCAGTTTACAATATATAATGAAGGTATTAGAAAGTAACTTGATCCATTATGCTTAAAAGTTAAGACAGAGGTAAAGAGTGTAGGGGTAATTATTGACTCTGACCTAAATTTTAAATCACATATTAATCAGATTATTAGGACATCACTTAGTCACTTAAGAAATATAGCAACAGATCCCTTATAACTTTGTAAGATGCTGAAAAATTAGTTAACACTTTTGTTTTCAGTCGGCTAGATTACTGTAACATGCTCCTCTCAGGACTACCCAAAAAGACATTGATCAATTGCAACTAGAGCAGAATGCAGTTGATAGAATCTTAACTAGGAAAAGAAAATCTGTGCACATCTCTGCAGTTTTGATGTCACAACATTGGTTACCCGTGTCATTTAGAATCGACTTTAAAATACTGCTTATGGTTTACAAAGTCTTAAATAATCTCGCTCCATCCTATATTTCAGAATGCCTTTAACCTTACACGCCAAATAATAATCTTAGATCTTCAAATGAGTGTCTGCTTATAATTCCAAGAGCTAAACTTAAAAGAAGTGGTGAGGCAGCCTTCTGTCGTTATGCACCTAAAATCTGGAATAGCCTGCCAATAGGAATTCGCCAGGCTAATACAGTGGAGCACTTTAAAAAACTGACTATTTTCTCATGGGTTTCCCATAGCTTCATTTTAGTGTAACCCTGTATTCTGTATATGCATCTAATTATCTTTTTTTTTTTTCATGGCTCAGAAACCCATACTAACCCCTACTTTCTTTGCTGTCCTTTTTCAGTTTTCTGTGGTGGCGACCTGCTCCACCACCACCCGATCAAAGCACTGTGCAGTCCCTACATTGATAGATTGAAGGCCAGATGTCCACATGACCATCATCATCAAATTCTTCCATGTGAAGCCTGAAAACTATGAAGACTTATTAATATAATTTACTAGCTGATTACCCAGTGGCTTCACTCACTGAGTGCAAGAGAAAAAAATAAAATGTAGTATATAAATTATTAAACAGTAAAACATTAGCATGTAAGAAGTAAAGATAGGTAGCAGATCACTTGTGAAAGGAGCTACATGACCGCTGTGGAATAGAAATTACATTTTTAAGCTATCCTGCAAATTTCTGCCTGACAACCTTGCACTACATGCCTGTGATTTAAGAGAAAAATTATTCTGAGATATGTGGACGCTGCCCTTCCGTGCTTAACGGGCAGAAGGTCAAACAATTCCCAAGTCCAAAACTCAACATGAAGAGGTCGGTACATATTCTTAGATGTAAACCCTCCATCTTCTTAAAAGAATTCATCACAAAAGCAACCTTGAATGTTGCGGGGTTTTAGTGATCTGAACTCACCTTAAGAGACAGTAAGTAGGCATGCAGCGCAATTTACAAAGCTGATCACATTTATTCGCAATGATTTCCACTCTCCCAGGAGCCGACGGGGCACTCGAAGTGTCACAAACAGTACGAGAAGAGAGGACACCGCCGAAACTGTGAAGCTCTCAACCCGGCAGAGCAGCCGACATTCCGTGCCTCAGAGCATCCACTTTGTTCTCCACGACCCCCGCCGCTGAAGGCGGTGTCGTCTTCACATTGTTTATAGCTCGGCACATAAAAAGTAGAAAGACACAAAGCTGTTTTCCTCATCTCTTCTACTATCAAGTACTGCCAATTACAAAAAAGTTATAATGTGACAGTTTCCGCGACAGTCACGTGTCTGAATAAATAAAACTTCTCTGTTAGAGCGCCTGGTGGCGGACAGCTCAGTGATGGAGTCCAGAGAGGAGGGCTGGGAGAGGGTGGCGGGGCAGTTCTATGGGATAGATCGGTGTGTTTGTGTTTACCTCTTTTCAATATCAGTAAAATAACTCTCACACAAATAATAACAATTCGTAAAGACGGCATAAAAGTGGTATCCACAAACAAAGTGATTAGTTCCTGTATTATAATATGTTCTGTGGTCATCGTAGTTTCCATTTCAAAAGAACAAGCGAAGAAAAGCGAAAAATTTTATACATATATAGATGTTAGGTAGAATGCCCAGTGGGGGCTGGGCGGTCTTGTGGCCTTGAAACCTCTGCAGATTTTTTTTGTCCAGTTTTTTTTTTTTTTTTTTCTGTCCTCCTGGCCATTAGACCATACTTTTATTCTATGTTTATTAGCATTGTCTAATTTTATTCTTATATTTTGTCTTTTTTTCTCTTTCTTCATGCTGTAAAGCACTTTGAGCTACATCACTTGTATGAAAATGCGCTATATAAATAAATATTATTGTTGTTGTTGTTATCACTGCTCCAAAATAGATTGTTAACTAGGCCACAGATTGTGAAGCAAAGGCCATTTCTTTGAATGTGAGGCTAGAAATGATAAGGTCTAATTAAAACACTTTACACAGTAAAACATTAAGTTTTGTGTTGATGAATAATGTTATTTTTAAACATATTCTGCCAATTTTATATAGCTTGGTGTTTTTTTAAAAAATGGGTGTCATGTTGAAGGGAACACTTAAAAATGTTTTACTTTTAAATGAGTTGTTATTAGGTGGTCATGTTATAAAATTAATTTTATGAAGGGGTTTTCAGGAATGGATTAACTCCTTCTTAAAGAGGAAAAGAAATGTTCACCTTAAGCTTCAAGCATAATCTTTAAAATATCTGCTCACACTGAATGTCACTGCTTCAAGTTGAAGTCACCTGCCTCATACAGATCACGTATACAAAGATGGTAGCATGAATTAGTTTAAGTTTGTAAGAACCTTTTTGACCAAATATAAATCATGGAGAGGCAATTTCTTAAATTTGTTCTTTTTATATGTGAGCACAGTTAATTTTTAGGTACTTTAAAACCTCTACTTGGGTAGTTTTTTTTGATGGCAAAGTTTGCTTTTCCTTGAGTCACTTTTCAGAAGGGTATCACTGCTTTTAGTCAAGTACATCTGTTGAGTAAAGTACACAACACTAATATATATATTTTAAATTATAAAATAACTTTAGTTTTGAATTTGGTCTTTTGGTTTTACAGTTTCCTATTCTCCATTTTGAGGCATTTGCCACTTTTTGATATTTAAATGCTGATGCCTCATTTTTGAGCTTGTGTAATTTAGGAATCATTCCTTTGAGTTTGGGGCTGGGATGCCTGGGGTGAGGATTACTAAATAGGCCTAGACCTGTGAAGGTCTGTTTTAAGATTGTTCTTTGAGGCCTACACTCATATTTGACTCTGTGAGCAGGCAACATGTTGTTTTGTGGATATCAGATATCCAGAATAAGTTTAAAATGGTTATAACGCGTTGGTATCTATTGTTTTAGTTTGGGAAAGTAGATGGGCTAACAGCAAGTCATGAAAATCTCTCTTCCTATTTCTTCAATAACTTTGCTTACACAAAAAAGACTCAAAAGATGCTTTCTTGGTCACCAGAGACACAAAGGTCTTTTCATTGCTTCAACAATTGTTTGTTTCTATTCTGATCTTACACCACCCTGCTCCCACTAAATAATACATACTTGAGGTATAAATCTCTAGTATTTGTGTGTGTTATTTTGTTAGAGATAGCTGATAATAGTGATGAATTGCACATTGTTTCTAGAAATCTATCTTCAGCAGAGCAGAATTATGATTCATGCTAGAGAGAGTTGTTTGCCATAAATTTGCCACTTGAGTGGAAACAATGGCTAGAAGGTGCTCACTTTCCCTTCACAAACCATTCTGACTACAAGCTCCTAGTTTACCTGAAAACAGTGCAGAAACTGAACATGCACTGGACATGGTGAGCTATATATTTTTTTAGCCATTTCATGCTCATGAAAATATATTGCCAGGGAATTAAGAATGGAAAACTAACAGCTTGTCATGAAAGTTCAATCCTGAGGATTATAAAAATGTCATGGAAAATATTATTCCTCCAAAAAGTGTCTTGCAGCAACTCATATAACTAATCTCAATGAATTAATTGAATAGATGATTAAATCCAACTCATGTAATGCCACCAATGTGTCACCCGAAAGAATTTGTGTGACACCAGAATTTAGGGGGGAGATACTCAGTTGAGTAAAATATTTAAGAAAATTCAAGAATTATTGCATTTTAAGTTAAAAAACTTTGTGAACAAGACTGTATGGTAGAGCGTGTAAGAAAAGCCAACTATCTATATATCACTAAGGCAAGACACCCATGGATTCACTAAGCCGCCAACAAGTAAGACACCTATGGTGCGCAGGAAGGAGCCATGCCCACCAACTCCAAGACCATTGGATACTGACGACAACTCGCAGAGCCACGGCCACCAACTTCGGACGCCTTCGACACAGAAAAACGGCGTCATTTATATTCGTCTGTCGTAGAGGCCACATGCACCTCCGAGCCACGTTGACTGTTCATAGAGGCATGTTTCTCACGGAGGTGAATCGCCATATGCAGCGTGTAAAATGGTTTCGTGAGGGGTATCCCATGGGATCCTTAAAACAATCCTTTAAAACTGAGGTTAAAACACAATAGAGTAAGCAGTCTTTAAAAACCGAGTTTTCAGTTACGACGCGACCGTGTGCACCATAGCAAACTGTTTTACACGCTACATACAGCAATTCGCAGCGACAAACATGTGTCTTCTTCACTCAGAGTTCCATCTTTTCATTCACTTTCTGTTGTATCCTCAGACCCTCCTTTTCAGACAACTGTGTCTTTCCAGAATTGTTCAACCATCAATAAATAATTATGCAGCGTTTGTTATGCCGCAGGTTCCTTATTGTGTTGTATTTTGCTCTCTCCAAAGTTCTATCTTTTCATTCACTTACTGTTGTATTCTCACACCAACCTGTTTTAGACAACCGTGTCTTTCCAGAAGTGTTTAGCATTCAATAAATAATTATGCATGAGACTGGCGTGTATCTACCTGGCAGAGAGGCGTGGGTAAGCCGTTGAACCCCATTAGGGCTGCAAACCATCAATTCCCACTAAGTGCGACTCATACGCTCCCACTGATTACGTCCCTACCCTTTGTACACACCCCCTCCCACCTCGCTACTACCGTGGTCGGGTGTCTTGGTGGATTATATATAGAAAAGCAGCCAAAACCGCACAGAGCAATGAAAAGTCTACGTGAGTCACAGGTGCATCTGGACTGTGCAAAGATGACAACGACTCAAATGATGAGTTGGAGGTGGGCACATGAGCGGCAGTGCATACTGAACGAGAAATCAGCAGACTAGCATGATGAAGGGAGCGGAATGGGCGACCTTCTCCTCTCCTCCCGTTTCACCCTCCACACCTGGCGTTGTCCACCCCCATCCCTCCGTCTGGCAGGAGAAGGCCGATGGCGGTCCGCCAGTTTTCAGTCACGGACAATTGTGTGTTGGTTCGTTTCGTGTATTGTTACAATGTTGCTTTTCTTGCTGATTTATTACATTACCGATTTTTCAAATGTTAATTTTCTCCCTGTGCTTAAAATCATTAAAAACCGGCCTGATTATGTGTGTATGGTACAAGCTGGGTTGGCTAGTTACTTTATATTGTTAGAGTACTCTTAGAGAGGGGCCATTCCATTTTCAAATTTTTTAAACAGTTTGTTTATTTGCTACATTTGTACAGTTAACATTCTTTACTGTATTATTGTCATTCATTATGAAGAAGAAAATTTTGGGAGAAAAAGAAAGGTTAGTGTAATATTTCCCAGATAACTCTCTACAATATTAGGGAAATATTGACATCAATGAGAGTAGTGAGTCAAGTAGATTGTGGAGAGGTAAATGGAGCAATTTCAGGAACTATTAACACAGTGGATTTGTCTTCCTTTGAGGATGCTGTGCTGGAAACTTTGAGTCCAGTCTTGTGAACTACTTTAGTTGTGGAAAGGATATGCAGTGTGGTAAGTGCAACAGGCTGACTATATGTATATGTAAAGCCTAAAAACATGGAAAAGCGTAGGTATGTGCTGGTTAACATGTCTTTACGCTTGTAAGATACTAGGGGTCGCTGTTGCCCTTTTCAACCCAATAGACAGAAACAACGAACACAGGGTAAAATCACCAAGAAGTTATTTAATTATTTTTCTTCTTGTAGTAGTGCCCTGAAGCACTTCCGCCACCATACACAAGAATACAGTAATAATAACCACAATAAATCCACACAGATCTCTCCTCCACACCTCCCAGAAAGCTCTGTCCTCTTCCTCCAAACTCCACCTTGCTTGCTGGGTCTCCAGCAGTCCTTTATATAGTCCTTGACCTGGAAGTGCTTCTCCCCTTCCGTTCACGTGACTTGTCAGCACTTCCGGTTCTGATGGAGAACATGCTTTTCTTCAGCCCAGAAGTACTTTGTGGCTTCCATCCCTGTGACTTGGGAGTACTTCCGGGCTATATGGAAAATAAAAACTCCCAGGTCTCCCTGCAGCATCTCCTGGTGGTACCCACATTACCCAGCAGTGCTGTGAAGCCGAACTCAAATCTGGGGTACAGCTATGCAGCAGGGACATCACCATCTGGCATCCTGGGGGAGGCAGTGTTTTTCAGTAGCTGTTTACCCCTATTTTTCTCCTCTTTGGGCATCCCAGCCGGGTTAAGCAGCTGGCCGTCCGCCACACACTGTTGACCCAAAGACAAAAGTACAAAATTGAAGGTCTGAGTAATTTTAGTTTTTGATTTTTAATATGGCGGCATGGTGGCGCAGTGGGTAGCGCTGCTGCCTTGCAGTTAGGTGACCTGGGTTCGCTTCCCTGCGTGGAGTTTGCATCTTCTCCCGTGTCCCATGGGTTTCCTCCGGTACTCGGTTTCCTCCTATAGTCCAAAGACATGCAGGTTAGGTGCATTGGCGATCCTAAATTGTCCCAAGTGTGTGTGTGTGCGCCCTGTGGTGGGCTGATGCCCTGCCTGGGATTTGTTTCCTGCCTAGCGCCCTGTGTTGGCTGGGATTGGCTCCAGCAGACCCCCGTGACCCTGTAGTTAGGATATAGCGAGTTGGATAATGGATGGATGGATTTTTAATACATTTTCAAACTTTTCTGGAAACATGTTACCACATTGTCATTATGGGTTATTGAGTGTAAAATGATGGGCAAACATAGCAGATTTTCCCATTTATATTTAAAACTACAACACTATAAGGTGTGTAAAAACTGAAGGAGTTTGAATACTTTCTGAATCCACTGTAGATACATTAAGTTCATTTAAACTATTCTGAATGTTAATAAAGCATTAATATATTGATGATATTTATACGTTCCATAAAATCTTTTTAAGAAACTTTATTCTAAGCCTACAGGTAGCTTTACTTTGATAAAGACTGCAACTGTCTGTGGAACAGAGTAGGAAGAGAGAAAAGAGAATGAAAGGGAGGGAGTTGATACATCATGGGGGGAAATAGTACAACTGCAGTGAAGAAAACCAACTGAGAAAAATGGCCACTGAATTATGTATATGTGTATTATGGAAAATAAAATTAGTGTATTCATGTACTGTATTAGCATAATAAATTTAGAAAAACTTATAAACATTAACCTTAGTGCAAGTATTAATGCAAGTCAAGCATGCTAAGCAAATAGTTAAACAAAGGCACATGCCATATTTCTTTTTTAAATAAAGCTTAGCTTTAGCCACCAATAGCTTATTAGCTCGAAGACCAAGGAAGGGGGATTTATACGATAAGACAGCCCAAAGGTGGAAGAGGGGGAACATCTACAAACTCAAGGCCGACTAAAAAATAAACGATGCAGAAAATTAAAGATAAGTAACAGAAAATAAAATTGCCTGTGGTTCACGTAACACTTTTTTTGACAGGTCAGCTGCAGAAAAAGAAGTCAGAATGAACAGCGAATGAGCTGTTTTGAGCAAGGTCAGGATGATAAGAAATTATTATATAAACTGTGATTTTTGGCCTGTTCGGGGCTCAGCTCGATTTGGCCTAATTGGGTTGAGTCCGTATTATTGTTTTATTGCAATAAATCTAAGTACTCTGTTTGGCTATCCTTCAACTGCTAGAGTCTTCATTTAAAGTGAGAATCTTCAGCGTATTTTTCGCTTCCACAGTATCTGACCAGCACCTCACAAATCCAGCACTACCATTATTAATAAAATTAACTCATTGGGCTTTAGTAAATACTCATTCATACTAGTAGCCTCTTGAGTTTAATTACACCTGCCGTAAAGGTTGTCTGCTTTGCACGTACAGGTTTATTTGTAGTGGAGAAGAATTTTCTGTGGCTATTGGGGCAAAGTTCCATGGGATTAGAAACAACGTAATGCCTTTATCAAGGCCAAATCAAAAGTGTGTCAGCAGACAAGAAGCAGCGAGTTTGGTGTTGGATGGCTGTTGTGTGAAACTGGGTCTCCTATTAATGTATATCTGGTGACTTTTGTAAGTAACCCTCACATGGTGGCTAAAGAACAATACAACTTAATAAAATCAGCAAAACTTCATTGTGATGGAATGCAGTATAGTATATGGTGAAACGAATTTCTGCTGCCCTCATAAATCATTGAGTGGCATCACCATATTTTTATGTGAACGGCTGTATACCATTGCTGTGAAACCAGGTATATCCCTGCCCCAGGCATGGAATACAAAAGAAAATGGAGAAAATGGAAATTGGAAATGTCATAATTCCGGATCTTAAAGCTATGGTGGATATCAGACTGTTTTTCTTACCATTTTCATATGATTATTTCTTTATATGTGTTTATAATTAAAAGAACTTTTTCATGGCCTTGTATTTGAGCTATTATGTATTGTAATGGATGGCATGCCGGGACTGGCAACCCTACCAGGATGGATTCCCTTTCCTTACCTAGCCAAAAGGTCCAGGTGGCAAATGTGTAAAAAGAGAGGCAGGGTTTTCCCAGCATTAGCCAGGAAGGTGGCAGGAATGGGCACGCTGACATTCTGGCAGGTTGGACCAAAGAACAATACCCAACTGGTAGGCCAGTGTGACAGAAGGACAGGGGGAGAAAACCTGTCAGGGTTTCAGGCTTCCCCAATATGCTATATGGTACCATCTCTGGGTCAGGAATCCCACACATACAAACGCAGGAAATGCTGTTTGGACCTGTAGTCTCATGGGGCAGTCCTGTTATGTTCTTTGGGGGCCCCCAGGGTGAGCTACCGGGAATAATGATCCCTGCTTTGTGGCGCTTTCATTTGACCCGGAAGTGCTTCCGACAGGCTATGCCTTGGCACCGGAATTACCCCAAGTTCCAAGATAAATGGAGACATCCAACCAAATACAGGCGAGTTGGAGTCGGATGGAAGAGGAGAAAGCTCATCTGGAAGAATAGAAGAAGAAGAGAGAAAAAGAGAAGAACAATATGTGTTGTGTTTATACCATTATCAAAGTCTTTTGTAAGGTATTTGTGTAAGCAAACCTCTTTTTATTGTACTGAGACTTCTGTCACAGTGGTTGTGTCTGGGGTTTGCAGTGCTGCAATACCCCATAGTGGTCACAGTCAATGTGTGAGAAATAAACAGGCCTGAATTTGTGTGAGAATTTTTAACACATGTTGGCATTCATTTATTCAGTTTCAAGTAAAAATTGTGGAAAAAATAACATCATATGTATGCTAAATATCTTGTTGTCAGGTGGTGGTTGTGCATCTGAAAAGAAAGTAAAGGTATGTTGTAATGTGGAGGTACAATATTTATAATCTTTGTTATGCCATTCCAATTATATTTCCTCTAACTATTGTAAACACTGCCATGTGCCTAAGTAAACAGTACCACCCTGCTGTCATCTAAAAGAAGAACAAGCTCTCTTTTATAAAAGTGAGATTTTCTTTTTATGGTTGTTTCCATCATTTATTTTGCCCTCATCTTAGAAACAATAGGTGACTATGTTTGTGCTTATATATATGCTTTGTCTTAATTGTTTATTAAGTAATGACATATTCACTGCAAATTTATTTCATCCTACTGGAGGACCAGCAACACCATCACATATTGAAAGTATTATCAATAAATTCACTTTAATAAAAAGGATAAGTGTCAATGTATCTGTCGTTCCAAACAATGGTAAATCACAAACATTTTAGTAATATGACACATTGAATTTGTCATTTCAACAGATGGCGCAATTACAAACATTAACACTGGTTTTACAAATCACATACAAATTGGTATAAACATGTGCATTGCATTGTGAACTGCAAACGTTAACACATTGGTTAGTTAGATTTCATCTCGTCTTACACTGTCCATCTTAGAGGGGCAGTACAGAAATTGTTTTTAAATTGACTGATGAAAGGAAAATTTTTATGGCTTGGTCAAGTAGTACTGTAACAAGGAGTTGTGGGTGCAGGGTATACCCATGGGGGAGGGGGTGTATGTGCAAAGGATTTCCTTAATGGATTGGAAACAATAGGCACTCTAACAGAAGAGCAATCAAAAACATCAGAGGAGGAAGAAGGCTTCACATTGGCTGTGGCTAAAGCAGAGTGAACCAGCGGTAAATGCTGATTAGACACAAGATGGGCCAGGTCAACCCCAGCTGGCTCACCTGGGCAAAGGTGTATGATGTTCAGAAGACCTCAAAACCCATTGACACTTGGAAATATCATTGGTGATATGTCCAGTACAGATGTACAGTGGAACCTCGGTTTGAGTAACTTGGTTTATGAGTGTTTTGCAAGACGAGCTAAAGTTTTAAAAATTTTGACTTGATAAACGAGCAAGGTCTTGCAATATGAGTAGTATGTATACGGTTTGTCTGCTGGCGTCATGTGATCACAACTGAGCTGATGGTTCTTCTCTCTCTCTCTCTCGCTGCAGGACTATGGGCAATCGTCTCCTATTCTCTGTCTGAGTCGGCGTGCCTCACTCATATAGTCAACATCCGTATGAGCATATACTGTTTACTACAGCATTGTGAGTATGTGTGTGTGTGTGCTGTGACGTGCGAGTCCCGTCTTGCACCCCAAAACACGAAGCTGAGTCTTAGTACTTTAGTGACACCAGCTTTATTCAGCTTGAAACAGCAACAGCGTGGTTATTTATTGTAGTGGGATCTGCCACTCTCCTATACACAGACACAGCAGTCAGGCAGATTCGTGGCCAAGTAGTACTGTGCCCTGTGCATTTATAATGTTCCTTGTTCCTTGTATCACCCATTGATGGCAGGCGGTTATAGCATGACCGCAATCTTTTCGGATTCACTTTTACGGCGAACTGCTACAGCACTGGGAGACTGCGGTCGCCGGGCGCTCTTCGCGTGTCATCCGTTGGGTGGAATCCCACAAGAGTTTAGAAACTCACTCGCATCAGCCATGATTCTTTTCAAAGGTAAAGTGCACATTAATTTGTTTTATGTATTTTTACTTTATATTTTGTATTAATCATTTTTATATGAATAGTTTTGGGTTGTGGAATGATTCATCTGAGTTTCCATTATTTCTTATGGTGAAATTCACTGTGATATACGAGTGCTTTGGACTGCAGGCACGTTTCGGAATGAATTATGCTTGCAAACCTAGGTTCCACTGTATTGTTAATATTTTGCAGTTTTTGTCGGCAACTTCATGTGCAGAGTTAACAAAGTACAATCTGTGCTAACTTATAAAGTGAATGATTTAAAGGGATTTTGGGAAACACATGGAAAAGCACCATTCATGTTTCATACATACATCTCAGAGTTGCTTTTTATTAATCTCTAAGATTCATTGTTTTCAGGAAACTCTCCCTAGAGTTTCTGCTTATTTGTACTGACAGGACACAATTGAGGTTCTTTGACCATTTAGTTACTACAACCCCAGTCACTTCCCTTGGAAACTGGAAGAAGACCCAGGAGAACTATTACTATATGTTTTCAGTTTGCATAGAAGCATCTGGGAGAAGATGTTGAAGACAGGTAGCCTTACCTGTCTGGTTGAACATTCAACTGCCATGACCCTCAAGAGAATCAGTGTAATAAAAATGAAGATTAATGATGACCTTGATCTTATGAAGAAGAGAGGACAACAATCTATCTAAATGTCTGTGAAAAACAAGGAGAAAGTCAAAGAATTCACTTCCATCTACATTGCGGGATGCTGTAGAAAGGGTCAGTGTCTTTAAATTTACCATCCCTCATGGATTTTGTTTATAACAGTCTGGCCACAAACATGCACACCAGTAGCTAGCTGGAGGACATTTTGTAGGGCTCTAGCAGTGATCCTCCTGTTCCTTTTCATACAAAGAAGCAGATATCAGTCCTACTACTGGGTTGATTCCTTTTCATGCCCCTGTCCAGCTCTCCTTGTGTAATGGCCCATCTCCTGGTATCTCCTTCATGTTCTTGAGACTGTGCTGGGAGACACAGTATACCTTCTTGCAATGACACATATGGATGTGCCATCCTGGACTATCTGTCCAAACTATATCGGCTGCAGGCACCACCTAATGCTACCAGTAGTGACAAAGACACTAGCAAAATGAAAAACTAGAGAAGAATCAGTCAGGAAGGAAAAGGAGACAGCAGTTGTCTGTGGCCAGCATCTGCAAAACCATTCCCTTTTTGGGGGCGTCTTGCTGTTGCTTCTCCTGTGTACTTGTTGTCATTTTCATTTGCATCAAAGCAGCTGAAGTTGATTCACAGTCGCTTATGCTATTGAACTGAGCAGATTGATATCTCTGAAGCCTATACTGGCTTGGTGTTTGAGAGTGGTGATTAAATGCACCCCTAATTTTTTGAGTGATGTACTTCACACCAAACAATGCCAAAAGTGAGCAGCACTGAGTTTTATTTTATGTGCTTCTCTTTATCCCCAGTGTCATCTGTTCCATCACATATCTGGAAGAAGAAGGAGATTAAGTTTACAGTGAAGCAACTGTACTAATAAGTACTAACAGTTCTACAAGGAGCAGTTGATGGACTGATTGAGTGTGTTTAGAGCTCTTGGGATGAAACTCATTCTGAGCAGCGAGGTCCGTACAGGAAAGGTTTGAAGCGTTTGCCATGTGAGAAGCAGTTCAAATAGGAAGCATGGCTGAGGCAGCGTATGCTTGATGCTGTACACCGATAATTCTCTTTCTGATCAGCTGCTCCAGTGGTGCAGTGAGAGTAATATGGAAAAAGATTATCTGCTGTGGTAACTCCTAACGGGACCAGCCGAAAGAAGAAGAAGAAGAATGTGCAGTGAGAGTAATAACATTAAAGCAGTTATGGTATTTGGAATAGTTTGACCATTCTGTGGACAATTATATTATTACAGGTTAAATACGATCAGATGCATTAAACTAATAAACAATATGTGGTTAATTTCAGTGTATTTATAAAGCTGTGTCAGGGACATGGACCTGAAAAGAAAGATAAACCACACAGGAACAGTAGCACTGCTTTGGCGCTGGGTGTCGCCAGTCTGCAAAATCGATCGGAGAACTCACGTCGACAGGGTATGAGGTACCGTGGTAATGTGTGTGGCTTTATGCCAAGTTTAGGTTTTATACATCGTGATTTGAACGTGGAAACTTTCTTACGCATAACATTTCTGTCTGTACGCACTATTTATACATCAGGTCCCAGGTGATCGTTAATGTTTCGTTTGCAGTTTAATACATTCACTGATTACTGGCAGTTCACTCTCTTTTCATGGACCTCAGATAACCAAGTACCCAAATGTACAAACATTTTAGAAAACAAAATATTGCCCCTTAACGTTACAAAATAAGATTTACTTTAAAAGTCTTACTTGCATTATAAAATGGAGATGAATATTTTAATCTTCCTCAAGTGGTCAGTGTGTTTTGCTGTTAACAGCAGTTTGTTTTTGTTTTGTTTTTTGGCAGTGGATTTATATGAGAAGTCACGTGTTTTCAGGGAAAATCCTAAATAGTTCTTGAGTGATGAACCATTTATGAAGTGCGTAGGGGAGTTTTACAGTATCTTTATCATTTTATCTGTAACCTATTTGTTAATATATGTAGTCCATATTCACAGGATACCGTTATAGTAAAGTATATGTATCTATTTCTTTTTATTATTATATCATTACTAGCAAAATACCGGCGCCGCGGCAAGTACTACATTAAAATGTTTATTAAGAAGAAAATTAAACCTTTTAAACTGAGGGACAATATACCAATAATTATTTGTTAAGGATCTCTTTGTATACCACATTGTGAGTTCAGCCCTCCGGTTGTAATATGACCAAGCTGTGCACTGAGCTTACTCTTGAGCATGCAACGTACAGTTGGCCATGTGAACAGTAATCTTGTTTCAAATCTCACAGCTTGGATTGCTGCTGTCATAATCGGTTTGAGTTTCATGATTTGTTTCAATTACGACAGTATTTGTAGGACTTGTGTTGAAGAGACATTCGGCATATGTCAAGCGCTGTAAGTATACAACCAGTTTCATCGATAACTTCACATCCAGCTTTTGAGAGTTTAAACATTCATAAACATCAAAGTGTCCACTACTGAAATCGTCACCTGTGAATCTAAGATGTTTAAGAGGCATTGGTGGTTGTCAAAGGTGTAAAATAATTGGCCATTTCGGTACACTTGAAAGCTACAACTGAACAATTCAGTGGCAGCCATCAACTCACATGCAGATGCATAGGTGAAGGGCTTAAGCTTTTCAGTCTTATAGTGCTCTTGTGTAGTATAATTATCTTCTGTACCGTCATCGGTCCACACCTTGAACCTGCCCCAGTCATTCAATACATAAGACACAATGTTCCTCGGATATCAAGAGTGAGCCTGATATGGCCATGCAATATGTAACAAAGAGAATGGAAAGGCAGGTGCCATCCCGGGCATGGAAACCACTCGGTAAGTGACAGTTCTTTGATCGATGGTGATCACCTCGTGGCAAAGCAAGGAAGGGAATGTAGAGACTGGAGCGACAGGCGGCCTCATATAGGCAGGCAACCAACAGCGTGGGAGGCATTGGGATGGGGACCCAATGCCGCCTCATACGTGACAGAGCTAAAGGCTATGGACATACATATGCGTAAGTAGGATTCAGTTAGCGTTGGGAACCCGCGTACCAAGTTTCTTGAAGATGGGCCCATAAGTAACAAAGACCGTTGAAAAGTTCAATATGGCGGCCGACAATGGCATCATACCACTGAAATAAATACCAAATTTCAGCCTTCTACCTACGGGAAGTTGGAGAATTAGTGAGCGTTGGAAAGTTCAATATGGCTGACAGTGGCATCACACCACTGAAATAAGTACGTACATTGGTTTTGGTTAGTGCAGGAAGCCGCCTACCAAATTTCATGAAGATGGGGCCATGAATAAGAAAGTTCAACATGGCGGACATTGTTGACCATTATGATCGTTACGCGTAGAATTTGAAATGAAACCTGTTTAACTTTTGTAAGTAAGCTGTAAGGAATGACCCTGCCAAATTGAGCCTTCTACCTACACAGGAAGTCGGAGAATTAGTGACATTGGAAACTTCAATATGGCGGCCAACAGTGGCATCATACCACTGAAATAAGTAATGATACATCGGTTTTGGTTAGCGCAGGGAAGCCACCTACCAAATTTCGTGAAGATGGGGCCATAAATAAGAAAAGTTCAACATGGCGGACATTGTCGACCGTTATCGACCCGTTATGACCGTTACGTGTAGAATTTCGAAATGAAACCTGCTTAACTTTTGTAAGTAAGCTGTAAGGTATAAGCCTGCCAAATTTCAGCCTTCTACCTACACGGGAAGTTGGAGAATTAGTGGTGAGTGAGTGAGTGAGTCAGTGAGGGCTTTGCCTTTTATTAGTATAGATTACTGTATATTATGTGCATTTGTAACCTCTTTTGCACTATGAATTACTATTACTTACTGTGATATGTTTCAACACTATTAAGTGAATTTCTATTTCAGGAGACATGAAGTACAGACTGCTTATCTTATCCAACTCAAGTCCGCGAGGAGTCAGCATTCATCTCAAATAAGCATGGCAGATACCAAACTCAGAGGGATGCCAGTCCATCTCGTGCTCTCACAATATGACAATTAACAGGCGGCAAGCGGCCAAAAACGTGTGTGTGATGTAGAGGACTTGCAGACAAAAATCAAAACCCCATAAACTCAAACTCTGGATCTGTGAGATTAACCACTGCTCCACCTTGCAAAGTTTTTAAATGCTCCCAAACCATAATGGAAGAGATTGGATATAAAACAATCGGCTCACTGACTGACAGTTCATACTGGTGCGAACGCTCTGGACCCCCATTTCTACTTGCACTACCACATCTTTGCCCAAAATTATGACAAAAGCAGTAACAGTGTTTACTATAGCAAAGTTAAATGGCTGTGCACGTTTCATTAGAATTATCCCCCAGCCAGCCCAACCACCAATGCCCACACCCACATTGATGAGAAAGTCACGGTTTGTAGAAGTTCAGCTATAAAAAGCAAAGCAAAACAATTTATAAGTGAAAGCGGAAGGAAGTGCGGAGCCACCCAATGTATTTCATCCATAACAACAGGAAATGTGATTAAGCAAATATAGGCACTGGGCTTGGGAAATTGGAAAAAAGGCAAGTTGTTGCAATGTTTTAAGCTTTATTTACCATCAACACCAGATTTAAGAGGACGTTCAAAAGTTTGCACACTTTTTAAAACTCTATTTATTAAGAATTTCAAAACAAATTCATTCATTTTTCTACCTATTGTCAACTTTGTTTGCGATGCAATTTTCCAAGGATCGTACCAACTTCTTCATACCCAATTACTACTCCTCCTGCTTTCGTCGTTAACAACAAAAATATCAAAGTCGCGGAAACTTTTGAACGTCCCTCGTATATATATACTCAGCAACAAAAAGCGTCCCTTTTCAGGACTGTGTATTTCAACAATAATGTTTTAAAAATCCAAATAACTTTACAGATCTTCATTGTAAAGGGTTTAAACAATGTTTTCCATGCATGTTCAATTAACCATAATCAATTAATTAACATGCACCTGTGGAATAGTCGTTAAGACCTTAACAGCTTACAGAAAGTAGGCATTTAAGGTCACAGTTCTAAAAACGCAGGACACTAAAGAGACTTGTCTACCGACTGTGAAAACACCCAAAGAAAGATGCCCAGGGTCCCTGCTCATCTGCGTGAGCGTGCATTAGGCATGCTGCAGGGAGGCATGAGGACTGCTGATGTGGCTAGGGCAATAAATTGCCATGTCCGCACTGTGAGACGCCTAAGGCAGCGCTACAGGGAGACAGGAAGGACAGCTGATCATCCTTGCAGTGGAAGACCACGTGTAACAACACCTGCACAGGATCGGTACATCCGAATATCACACCTGCGTGACAGGTACAGGATGGCCACAACAACTGCCCGAGTCACACCAGGAACACACAATCCCTCCATCAGTGCTCAGACTGTCCGCAATAGGCTGAGAGAGGCTGGACTGAGGGCTTGTAGGCCTGTTGTAAGGCAGGTCCTTACCAGACATCACCAGCAACAACGGCGCCTATGGGCACAAACCCACCTTCGCTGGACCAGACAGGAGTGGCAAAAAGTGCTCTTCACTGATGAGTCATGGTTTTGTCTCACCAGGGGTGATGGGACGGATTCGTTTTATCGTCGAAGGAATGAGCGTTACACGAGGCCTGTACCCTGGGCGGGATCGATTTTGATCGATGGCTAGGGCCATTCCCCAGAAATGTCCAGAAACTTGCAGGTGCCTTGATGGAAGAGTGGGGTAACATCTCACAGCAAGAACTGACAAATCTGGTCCAGTCCATGAGGAGGAGATGCACTGCAGTACTTCAAGCAGCTGGTGGCCACACCAGATACTGACTGGTACTTTTGATTTTGAGCCTCCCTTCATTCAGGGACACATTGTGAAACATTTTTAGTTTATGTCTTATGGTGTTGACTCTTTTAGTGTTCATACAAATATTTACACATTAAGTTTACTGAAAGTAAAAACAGTTGAAAGTCAGAGGACGTTTCTTTTTCTGAGTATATATATATATATATATATATATACAGTACATCAGAAAGTATTCACAGCTTCACTTTTCCACATTTTGTTATGTTACTGCCTTATTACAAAATTGATTAAATTCATTTTTTCCTCAGAATTCTACACACAACACCCCATAATGACAACGTGAAAAAGTTTACTTGAGGTTTTGCAAATTTATTAAAATAAAAACTGAGAAATCACATGTACATAAGTATTCACAGCCTTTGCTCAATACTTTGTCGATGCAACTTTGGCAGCAATTACAGCCTCAAGTCATTTTGAATATGATGCCACAAGCTTGGCACACCTATCCTTGGCCAGTTTAGCCCATTCCTCTTTGCAGCACCTTTTAGGATCCATCAGGTTGGATGGGAAGCGTTGGTGCACAGCCATTTTAAGATCTCTCCAGTGATGTTTAATCAGATTCAAGTCTGGGCTCTGGCTGGGCCACTCAAGAACTTTCACAGAGTTGTCCTGAAGCCACTCCTTTGATATCTTGGCTGTGTGCTTAGGGTTGTTTTCCTGCTGAAAGATGAACCGTCCCCAGCCTGAGGTCAAGAGCACTCTGCAGCAAGTTTTCATCTAGGATGTCTCTGCACATTGCTGCAGTCATCTTTCCCTTTATCCTGACTAGTCTCCCAGTTCCTGCCACTGAAAAACATCCCCACACCATGATGCTGCCACCACCATGCTTCACTGTAGGGATGGTATTGGCCTGGTGATGTGCGGTGCCTGGTTTACTCCAAAGCGTGACACCTGGCATTCACACCAAAGAGTTCAATCTTTGTCTCATCACACCAAAAAATTTTCTTTCTCGTGGTCTGAGAGTCCTTCAGGTGCCTTTTGGCAAACTCCAGGTGGGCTACCATGTGCCTTTTACTAAGGAGTGGCTTTCGTCTGGGCCACTCTACCATACAGGCCTGATTGGTGGATTGCTGCAGAGATGGTTGTCCTTCTGGAAGTTTCTCCTCTGGAGCTCTGACAGAGTGACCATCGGGTTCTTGGTCACCTCCCTGACTAAGGCTCTTCTCCCCCGATCGCTCAGTTTAGATGGCCGGCCAGCTCTAGGAAGAGTCCTGGTGGTTTCAAACTTCTTCCACTTATGGATGATGGATGCCACTGTGCTCATTGGGACCTTCAAAGCAGCAGAAATTTTTCTGTAACCTTCCCCAGATTTGTGCCTTGAGACAATCCTGTCTCGGAGGTATACAGACAATTCCTTTGACTTCATGCTTGGTTTGTGCTCTGACATGAACTCTCAACTGTGGGACCTTATATAGACAGGTGTGTGCCTTTCCAAATCATGTCCAATCAACTGAATTTACCACAGGTGGACTACAATTAAGCTGCAGAAACATCTCAAGGATGATCAGGGGAAACAGGATGCACCTGAGCTCAATTTTGAGCTTCATGACAAAGGCTGTGAATACTTATGTACATGTGCTTTCTCAATTTTTAATTTTTAATAAATTTGCAAAAACCTCAAGTAAACTTTTTCACATTGTCATTATGGGGTGTTGTGTGTAGAATTCTGAGGAAAATAATGAATTTAATCCATTTTGGAATAAGGCTGTAACATAAGAAAATGTGGAAAAAGTGAAGCGCTGTGAATACTTTCGGATGCACTGTATATATATATATATTTTGGTGGATTGCCGGCATGTTACTCGGCCCTCACCCCAGGCCGCCAGGAGAGCCCTCCCGACAGCATGATCATGCCCCGAGTTCCAGCAGGGCATCATGGACTTTGTAGTGTTTTACACAGCCCTGCTGGATACCTTAGGGGGCCACCAGGCGTCGCAGTAGGGGCTCATATGCTCGCATGTGCCTTATAACCGGGAGTACGTCATAGTCATGTGGCGGGAAGAAACGACGTGCTCCGGGGTGAAGAAAAGGACTGTTTGCCCTGACCCGGAAGGAATAAGGAATTGTGGACTGATTGGACAGGAACACCTCCGGGTCAGGGTGTATAAAAGGATTGTGGGAAGGCACAGACAGTGAGCTGAGCTGGGAGGTAGGAGGCGAAGTGTCTGGGCGAGGAGGAAAGAGTATTGTGTAGTGTATTGGTGATTTATGAGTGTGGAGTGGAGGTGCTTGGTGCACTTTATTATAATAATAAAAATAATAATTATTATACTTTCACCTGGTGTTCAGAGTGGTACCTGAGGGTGTTAGAGGTGGACCACGCCTCTATCTGCTACAATATATATATATATATATAAACTGTGGATTTCTGTTTTTTTTTTTTTACTTATCGTTACCTATATCCTATGTATTGATTTAACACAATGTGCCCAATCAGTGCCTAGATAAGACAAAAAGACAAATATGGGTCATCCTCTATATTTAAATGAACAGATACAGTGAGTATTTTGTTCCCTGACTTTAATGTTTGACAATTCTCTATAGTGGTATCAACACATTTATACATTTCAGAAGCCATGCCCTATGTAACTAGCTAAAGGAGCAGTGTATTTGTTACGAACCTGCTGGTCTGACCTACAGTGAATTCAATATCAAAAATGTTTGAAAGTAGTCTGCACTGTTCAACGAATAAAAAATGATTAAAAGCAATATGAATGAAAAGACAATCCATAATCGGTGAAAATGTGTTTTTGGATTCCTTCAGGGAGCTTTTATGAGTCTTCTTTGTAGTGGACGCGTTTTGAGCGAGGCGTGTTGGGTGGATCGCAGCTTCTCAGCCTTCAAGCCTGTGAGATGTCAGCTACACTCGACTGTGGCAGATGACAGGCGGACAAATGTTGCTCTGCTCAGAAATGAGCCAGCATGGAAAAGCACTGAACAGAAATAAATTTGTGAAATGCTTTACTGCACAGCATACAACATTATCATCTTAAATTATTTTAAGATTGTAGGGGGACGTCTTTAGATTCAGTTTTGTTAGAAATGTGATGATAGAATGCTGGTATCACTGTTAAATTATGTTATGTTCATCTTTTTGTCTAACATACCTGTATATAATAAACACGATACCTTTCTCTTTTCTCACATACACAAACTGTCTTACCTCATATACTTTGTGCACCTGCCTCACCCCTGCCGTTTCACCACAGCACATACAATTTTTAAAATCCGCTGATGGCTATCTTTTAAGTTGATATACTAGCAGTGAACTTATTGCGTCAAATGTTTAATTCTGTTTGTTGCAGGCAGCGTGGCTTATTTACCAAGACACGTTTAATGTTAGAGAACCTCCATGTTCAGAGAAATATATAAGGAAAACAAAGTAGGAGTCTTCGAAGCATCTTATTAATTATTATCTGTGTTAAAACAAATAATTATTTGATATTAATTAGTCTTATATTTTATTATGAAGGAAAGAATAAAAATCTGGTAAGAGAAAAATAACAATAAGTATTGCAAAGTTTACTTTAAATAAAATGAAGTATTTCAATTTATTAAAATTAAATTAGTATTTTAAAGACCAGTCAAAGGTTTGGATACACAAAGATACTCTTATGTTTTTGATAGAAATTAATACCTTTTTTATCGAGATTATATTAAATAGATTTTAAAATACATCCATCCATCCATTATCCAACCCGCTGTATCCTAACTACAGGGTCACGGGTCTGCTGGAGCCAATCCTGCCAACATAGGGTGCAAGGCAGGAAACAAACCCTGGGCAGGCGCTAGCCACCACAGTTAAATACATCCAAGACATTGCTAGTATAGCTAATAGCCATTACTGCTTGAAATGACTGATTTTAATTTATGTTTCACACATAAGTGCAAAGTCCAATTTTCAGCAGTCATCCTCTCAGTGTCTTAATGGTAAATCCCTTACCTTAACATTTAGTTACAGTTCCACAATAGGTCCACAATCCCTTCATTTCAGGGGCTCAAAAGTAATTGGACAATTGACTCAAAGGCTATTTCATTAGCAGGTGTGTTCAAGTCCGTCGTTATGTCTTATCAATTAAGTAGATAAAAGGCCTGGAGTTGATTTGAGGTGTGGTGCTTGCATGTGGAAGATTTTTCTGTGAACAGACAACATGCGGTCAAAGGAGCTCTCCATGCAGGTGAAAGAAGCCATCCTTAAGCTGCAAAACAGAAAAAACCCATCCGAGAAATTGCTACAATATTACAGTGGCAAAATCTACAGTTTGGTACATCCTGAGAAAGAAAGCAAGCACTGGTGAACTCAGCAGCAAAAAGACCTGGACATCCACGGAAGACAACGGTGGTGGATGATCGCAGAATCATTTCTATGGTGAAGAGAAACCCCTTTGAAACAGCCAGCCAAGTGAACAACACTCTCTAGGGGTAGGCGTATCGATATCCAAGACTACCATAAAGAAGACTGCATGAAAGTAAATATAGAGAGTGCACTGCAAGGTGCAAGCCACTCATAAGCCTCAAGAGTAGAAAGTCTAGATTGGACTTTGCTAAAGGACATCTAAAAAAGCCAGCACAGTTCTGAAAAAACATTCTTTGGACAGATGAAACCAAGATCAACCTCTACCAGAATGATGGCAAGAAAAAGTATGGAGAAGGCGTGGAACAGCTCATCATCCAAAGCATACCACATCATCTGTAAAACACGGTGGAGGCAGTGTGATGACTTGGGTGTGCATGGCTGTCAGTGGCACTGGGACACTAGTGTTTATTGATGATGTGACAAAGGACAGAAGCAGCCAAATGAATTCTGAGGTGTTCAGAGACATACTGTCTGCTTAAATCCAGCTAAATGCAGTCAAATTGTTTTGGGCGTTTCATGATACAGATGGGCAATGACCCAAAACATACAGCCAAAGCAACCCAGGAGTTTATTAAAGCAAAGAAGTGGAAAATTCTTGAATGGCCAAGTCAGTCACCTGATCTTAACCCAGTTGAGCATGCATTTCACTTGTTGAAGACTAAACTTGGACAGAAAGGCCCACAAACAAACAGCAACTGAACGCCGCTGCAGTAAAGGCCTGGCAGAGCATTAAAAGGAGGAAACCCAGCATCTGGTGATGTCCATGTGTTCAAGACTTCAGGCTGTCCTTGCCAGCAAAGGGTTTTCAACCAAGTATTAGAAATGAACATTTTATTTCCAGTTATTTAATTTGTCCAATTACTTTTGAGCCCGGAAATGAAGTGATTGTGTTAAAAATACTTAAGTTGCCTCACATTTTATGCAATTGTTTTGTTCACCCCACTGAATTAAAGCTGAAAGTCTGCACTTCAACTGCATCTGAGTTGTTTCATTTAAAATTCATTGTGGTAATGCACAGAACCAAAATTAAAACCCCTGAAAAATGTTATCTTCTTTATTTAGGCTGGCTTCATTTGCAGAGGCTTTCCTAAAGTGCACTTCTGGGTTTGAAATGACCAAAGTGAAATGACTTTCTTAAGAAATATGACAATCTGTGTTTTTTTTTTTTTGAGAACAAAGGCTATTCTGTGTCTGACTGCCAAGAAACTCAAGATTTCATCCAAAGTTGCCTGTTTCTCTCTTGAAAGAAGAGGACAAACTGGGTTGAACAAGGACAGATAAGGAAAGGTGAAGGCCCAGATACACAACTGCGTAAGAGGATAAGGACATCAGAGTGTGTAGTGTGATAAAATAAATGTCTTACAGGTTGGCTTTGTTAAATACATGCTAAATTCCAGGGTTGTCTGCAACTGTGAAAAAACAACTCCAGGGTGCTGGTCCAAGAGGAAGAGTTTCAAAGGAAAAACCAAATCTGAAACTGCATGGCAAATAAAAAGAAAAGGGGAAAATGGACAAAAGAGCCAATGCATTGGATAGAAGATGACAGAAAAAACATATTATGGTCAACATTCAGCTTCCATTTTTTAAGTTTGTTTTGAAGATCATCATCTTGATTTTCATTCTACTTTTCCATGTGTTTATTTAATCCATTATTTCCTAATGAGCATGTCAGTGGTACAGACGCTGAAGTATTTGCAGCCTTTCAGAATGTGTACCTGGGTGTCTACTCTGCTCATTATAATTGCCAATATTGGGACACAATTAAGGAAGCAAACTGAATAGAAAAAGGTGATATGCATTTAAAGCTGTAGCAAAAATACAGACATATTTTATAAATGTTGAAACTTTTCTTTATGCAGAAAAGAAAAAAGAGGAGCTAATAAAATGACTCACTGTTAAGGAAATACTCAGTTATTAAAATAAAATTTTGAGTCATCAGTATAAATGAAATGCAAGGACGTCCTTTACTTACACTTAACTGGCCTTATGTGACCAGTAAGGTTCTCAGTAGCAAATCATTTCCATTTACATATAGCAGCTGGAAAACATTTCAGTCCCACCAATGAGCACTCAGATGAAAGGTACGTTCTAGCAATACCCCTCTGTCATTATAAAACATCCAAAGTAACCAAAATAGTTAATCATTAAAAGTCGCATCTAAGCATTTTGGTTTACAGAATAAGATGTCTTATATATTAGTAAACTTATCATGGAACAAAGCACAATGTGAAATGTTATAAATGATCTCATTTTCTAATAATTGTGCTGGTACAAATGAAGTCAGGATGCCCTAGTTTAAGAGGTAGGCAGTTTCAAGCACCATTTTTTCCTCATACAGTCCCTGCCTTTTGTGTTTTTAAAAACTAATCATCACAAAGTTCACCAGATTCAGGTCCTGTTACCATCTAGAAATATACTGTAACTGTGGTCTATGTTAAGGACGGTGGTTTGATATCTAAGGTCACAGCCTAGTCTGGAATCGGATAACATAGGCTGAAATAGCAAGTCTCATGGCACCTTTTGGGCAAACCTGGATAAACTTTTATCTGCAGACAATGCAAGTGACTTTAAAGAGCCTGAGGGGTTAGAATGAAGTCATCTTAGGTGCTTGGGCAGTTTTGGGAGAGCTTATAAAAAGGTAACAGTGATTTGTCCATGCAGTTAAATTAACACAGCCTGGCAAGTTTTAAAAAAATCCCAGTTAATGTAACTTAAAATCGACCTTGTTTTATATTTTAACCTTGTCTGCTTCTAATTGTATAAATCATGTGTCTGATAGTGGTGGTATTTACATTTTCTCCGTCTATAAATCTCAGAATTGTGTTCAATAACTTAAGTTCTAAATATTGACAATTAAACATTATCAACAACTGCTTGATTAATATATTTATTCTGTGTTAAAGTAACTATTTGATTTCCTTCTTATCCAATAACTATTAGCTATATTAGTTAAAAAAATGAACCAGTCCTTTATTTCATCTGTGATCAGGCCATTTAATAATACCATCGGTATTGACACAGAACAGCACTGGAATATACTTCTGAAATTTTATAAAAGTTACTAGTTTATGTTGCCAATGATCTGTACAACAATGACCAGAGTCCTTATACAAGCAACAACTTGCATCCACAAAGTCACCCTGATTTATATCCAGCTGGGGTCTATGATAGGTTCCCTACTAAAGACAAGCAGTATACATGCTGACAGTAGGTGTTAATCCTCCCTTCGAAAGACATCATCACTACTTTCATTAATGCAAGTCACTGGCCTATTTCAGGGATACATTTGAGTTGTGAGGGCTGTATCCATAATGCCTTACTGATATTAAAAATCTTTTGCCACCAGCAGGGATCTTTAGTTTGTGTCTGAGATTCCTAATTCACAAACTGCACACTCAGTAACTCTTTTCATAAGACACTACATCTTTGTTGTACCCAATTATTACTTTTTTCCGCTATTTTCTTTATTACTTAGGCCCAAGAAGCCATAATATTAATATTTTGTCCTGTAGTGCCACCGTCAGCTGCTAGTTTAAACTATACCCCTGTATATACTAATGGATTTAAACATTTTGTCCTCAGTGTCCCTATGCCCAAAACACTTGTTATATACCATCCTTTAAGCTTACTATCGTTTCCTCTCAGTTCCTCAGTTCCTTAACAACTTTCTGTTAATGTTAAACCCTATACTATATGTTCTATTATTAAAATCAATAACCAATAGTGCTTAAGTTGGACTGATTGGACTGACTTTAATTGGTAATGTTGTAGGTGCTAAAGGGTACTAGTTATTAATTTAGTGTCATGTGTTCAATTCTGATTAATTATAGGAGGTGGGTAGTGGGCATGAGCGCAGTTCAGATTACATACAACTACTAATCCTTAAAAGGGAACTCTTGCCCTCTCACCCCAACTGCCAGTGGGCCTATAGTTGGAAGTAATTTCAATAATATGGAATCTTGTAAAGTTTTTTGCTCTAGGTTCTGACCATGTTAAGCTAGTCACATTTTCTAAACTATTTGCAATTATTTCATTCCCATTGTTGTACAAGTTGAATCCAAACCAAATTAAATTTCAAATAATCATGTACTATAGTGGGCGGAACAGTGGTGCAGTGGGTAGCACTGCTGCCTCGCAGTTAGGAGACTCAGGTTCGCTTCCCAGGTCCTCCCTGCGTGGAGTTTGCATGTTCTCCCCGTGTGTGCTCCGGTTTCTTCCCACAGTCCAAAGACATGCAGGTTAGGTATTGATGATTCTAAATTGTCCCTAGTGTGTGTGTGTGTGTCACCCTGCCGGGGTTTGTTTCCTGCCTTGCGCCCTGTGTTGGCTGGGATTGGCTCCAGCTGACCCCCATGACCCTGTAGTTAGAATATATAGCGAGTTGGATAATGGATGGATGGATTTTTAATACATTTTCAAACTTTTCTGGAAACATGTTACCACATTGTCATTATGGGTTATTGAGTGTAAAATGATGGGCAAACATAGCAGATTTTCCCATTTATATTTAAAACTACAACACTATAAGGTGTGTAAAAACTGAAGGAGTTTGAATACTTTCTGAATCCACTGTAGATACATTAAGTTCATTTAAACTATTCTGAATGTTAATAAAGCATTAATATATTGATAATATTTATACGTACCATAAAATCTTTTAAGAAACTTTATTCTAAGCCTACAGGTAGCTTTACTTTGACAAAGACTGCATCTGTCCGTGGAGCGGAGTAGGAAGAGAAAAGAGAATGAAAGGGAGGGAGTTGATACATCATGGGGAGAAATAGTACAACTGCAGTGAAGAAAACCAACTGAGAAAAATGGCCACTGAATTATGTATATTTGTATTATGGAAAATAAAATTAAGCGTATTCATGTATTAGCATAAATAAATATAGAAAAACTTTAACCTTAGTGCAAGTATTAATGCAAGTCAAGCATGCTAAGCCTGTAGTTAGGATATAGAGGGTTAGATGATGGATGGATGTACTATAGTATTTCCATTAATAAAAACAATATTTACAAATATTCAGTAAGTATATGTTGCTCATGAAACAAGTTCAATTGCCTTGTTATGCTTCTGCAGATACTTAACTGTTGCTCTGTTGTCACTCATCTCCCTAGAGTTCAAATTCTCATTGAAGGACAATACTACAAAAATGATATTAGGTTGTGACAAGATTCTTTCAGTGGTCGGGATTTAATATGATACGATAGTCAGGTCTTATGGTCCATTACCCCAAAGCAAAAGATGTTAAAATCTAAAACTCTTGACCCTTTGCAGAGATGCCTTCTAAGATTTAGGGCCCATAAAGATCATTTTTCTTTTTTGGTTTCAGAGGTTACCAGCACATAACATCTTAAACTTTTAGCTGGCTTGTTTGCATTAGGGAGCCATGGTCCCTTTAGCTGGAACTTGAAAACAATGCAACAGACGGAGGTTCAGTAGTCAACTGGTCAATGGCCTGATCCGTGGCTTGATCCCCTTTCAGCAGTGAGATCGTGGACCCAGTTTGGTCTCCCGTCAAGTTGTTGCTCAGTGTTAGTATTTAGACATACCTGGTATGGCTTGTTTCCCCTGAGTCATACAGTTCCTTTGTTTCCAGACCTTTATTACAGTCCAGTCTCTGGGTTCAAATTCAAGAGCTATTATCTCCAAAAGGCTAAGAATAGCATATTTTACCTGCAGGTATAAAGACTTCAGTGTTTTGGTCAATAATAGTCAATGTTGCAATAGTCCATTTGTAAGTGTTGAAAGGTATACAGGGTTACATAAAGAAGGAGAAGACGCTAGCTGTTGATTGGTTCTCCTATTAATGTCTCTTGAAGTGTTTGGAATTTTTCATTGTTGGTACCCTTATTAACTTAATACTAGGGGTGAAACAGATGGTCATTTTAATCCAGTTTCTACTTGTATCTTGGCTAATTTCTAATGGTTGTGAGGGACTAACCAGCATCCAGTGTCAGGATAGATTATGCTCCCTTGCCCTTCCATACCAGGACATGGACATAGAAAGAGGTTGGCAACCCAGCAACCTTGAAAGGACACTCATGCTGGGCTTGGGAACCTGGGAGGTCAGAACAGTGGGCGACTGCCTGCTATGAGTAAAGTTTCCCTCACACACTGGGGCAGCATCTCTTCTTGCAAGCCCCAGAATGGATAACTACAGAGCAGTATGTGAATTGTGGTCACAGGGGCCTGCCCTGCCATGTTGTGTGGAGGCCGCCAGGCACAAGGACCATAGGGATCCTGCCTGACCCATAACTGCTTCCTGGAGGCAATAGATTAAGCACAGGAAGTAGTGCCAGGTCTGGATTTAAAGAGATCCCTCCATTGGGCCCAAGAATTGGAGTCGAAAGTGGACACTCGTCTTAGAGTAGTGGAGGATTAAATAATAGAAAGAGAACTAAAAAAAGAAAGATCTAAAAAAGTAATGGAAAGGTACTTTGGTATATAAACATCGATTGTGAACATTGGACTTGTCTGTGAAATTGTATCTGAGGTTTGTAAATAATCACAATATAAAAGTTAACCTTAATATATAATAAATGAAGAGGCCTGTGTCAATTTTGCTATTTTTTTCCTTTTTATTAGAGGGAATGTGGGCGAGATGGTATTGGTCAGGAAAACTCTGAAACCAGTTCCATTAATACAACAACTGAATAAAGTCAAATGTTATATCTGTCCTGCATTAACACAAATATGTCCAAGGATGGGAAGAAAAACAAAACAAAAAGAAGGCAGAAGGTTATTACTGTGTGGAGGTTATTAGTTAAAGAAGTCATTTTCTCGTAGAAATTAACAAAATTCCAATCCAATGTTCTACAGTACAAATTTGTTTGTCTCTGTGTACATTGTACCCTTTGAAGGTGAGGAATGGTCAGAGCATGCAGGCAAGAGAGTTAGGAGTTAATGGATGGCATTATAACACCAGTGTCCCCAGGCAACATCTCTCAGTCAGCATAGCAAGCAGAAGTCAAGGAAGATATCCCATCTGGACTATTAAATTCCTAATTAGTTTTAGAAATGAGATGAAAATAAACTAAAACAGTTAGGCTCCACGTTCCCTTTTTCGATCTTTTGTTTGTAGAATATTGTTAATGTGTGTGTACATTTTTCAAACTCAGGTTTTAAATCATTTACAAAAGTGATAAATATTCTAGTATGTCTAAGGCTAACAGCGTCATTTCATATAAAATATATTTGATCTTTTACGACATAAAGTCTTTAAATCATTTTAAACATTGTTTTAGATCATCAGACCTTAAGATACATCTATTAACATCTCTTAACATGTTATCATAAAGCTAAAAGTTTTTTATACATATTTGTTATATTTCTTTAAGCTGTTATTTTTACTACTAATTAAATGAACACATACATTTCTACCTTGTGCTTTAGAATTTTAGCAAAGTATCCAGAAAGTCTCAATTGAACATCAAAAGATAGGAAATAAAACTAATCCTTTCATCAGCTCACAGTCATACAAACATTAACATTGTATTCTATTTCACATTTAAAATATACAAATCTACTCTCTACATATAAAATCCCAAGCCTAAAAGTGCAACGATTTTATGTGGCGTTATAAATGTTTGGTATAATTCTTTTCAGAATTTATCGAACTTTAATATGATGTTGTTAGATTTTCAGATTCTCATTCCATTTTTAAATTATAAACTAAAAATTATCAAGAACTCACGTCTTGCAGAGACAAAATTTGTACCAAGAGATTTAAACGCCTGGGGCGGAAATAAAAGACAAAGAGTAGATGACAAAGACAGCTGCTGTACAGGCTTTTAAATGTTCAAGCGCTGCGTGAGATGCTGATCACCTGGCACTGCTGCAGCAGCAAGCCAGCAACTGATCGATCAAACAGGAGGTAAAAAAACCAAACTATTTGTTTCCCATTGTGTCACCGTTTAAGAGGGGTTTGAATGCGACCGTATCTCCTTAGGGTGTGTTCAGCCCCTCTACACAACACGAGCAGCAGCGATGCAAAATTGCTGGCGTGTAGCGCGGCCACGGAGGTTGGTGAGAAAAGCATATAACACAAGGAGTGGGCCGGAAAAGCAATTAATATATCAAATACATCAAATGCCTTATAATTCAAATTCTTTGTGTTTAAAATGCCTTCAGGGTAGTTAATGCATCACACTGTTGCATATTTATATAGGTTGAACCCGCATGTGCCTTCTTCAAAGCATCATAGCAGACTAAAAAACTAACCAAAAGGCTCCCTTTATCAGTTAGGTTAATTTACATAATGTATTTCAATATTGTAGCAAAGGACCACTTTATCTGTAGTGTTTTCAGGACTTATAGTGTTCACTCCGGAGTCGATTAGGACACTGGCAAATGATGCAGAGAATTCCACACAGCAGCTTAGAATGAAATTGAATTAATTTATTTGAAGATATACACCTGTATTCGAATAGGTATTGGTGTATGTGTGTGTGTGGTCTACAATAAAAAAGAATACATAAAACTTATTGGTAAATTGAACAAAGTACACTAGATGGCAGTATTACTAAACTTAGGCACTAGATTACCGATAGTATAGACTCAACTCAATAACGTAATCAGTACATAGTATTAACAAACTTATAGTAAATACATTGATTTAATACCATAATTATTATTAAATAATATTGCTGCATGTAACTAACACTAAAGCACATTTCCAACATATAAACTCTAAACAGTACACTTAAACAACTTCCATCTTAATGTATAAAATATACAACACAAGTAAATTGTAAACGAACCCACCTCTGGTCATTAACATTACACTTCTTATTTATTCAGGACACTACTGTCTCTTACTTATAACAAACAAATGTTTCTCTACGCGGAAATGACTACTGCAACACAAGTCCATCTCCTTCGCATTTTTAACATCCCATAATATGCGCCTCGTGGATGCTGGGAGGTGCACCTTTAAATGTGAGCTGTGTCTCTTTATTAATGATACCTCTCTAACAAATATATTTTAATTTTCACCAATCCACTTTAAAGAATTGGGATACTGTACTCCAGAAACACACATCTAAATTAAGTGTTATATAAAGTCCCAAAAAAGTTAAAGATATTAGAAACCCTAGATATAAAACATAAGACTTCTCAAATGTAAACTGATATCATAGAACAAAGAACAAAACATAGCATTAAATGTTGGTTTGACTTCTTGAAACAAACAGCTTTTCAAGGTACATGAGAGGAGCACATCATAATGACAAGAGTCTTTGGACAAACACATAAAAAACAGGATTTTATTATTTTATTATTTATTTATTTTTATTTGTCCAGTCATTTCATTTAGAAAAGGAGTAAAGGCTGATTGGTAATAACATCACAAAAATTCCACTTAGATGCTATAAAATTGTAACAGTCAAACAGTCAGCGGCAGGGTGTGTCCAGTACTCTTCACCAGTTTATTGAAATATTGTTTTTATAAGTTAGTTTTAAAATGATGTAGTTATTCTAAACAACCACACATTCCTCCCTTCCTCTCTTTAACAAGAAATCTGGTAACTTTTTAACTAAATAAAAGATTTTTTACTTAACCTTGGGCCTTCTCTGCTTGATGGTATAAAATGGTCTTGTTTTAGGGCTGAAGACTCGAGCTTAAAGTCATTCCATACAGTGTGAGGCATTACACCTTTTTCCTAGTATCAGCAAAACACTTTTATAAACTGTTTATAATTACAAGTTACATCTAATTTTACGTATATACTTATAGGTAAATACACTACATATTTCTGAAAAGCCATGCAGTATATGTTACTGCTCAGTATAAACACATCTTAATTACACCAGAAGCTGCCATGCCATGTCTGAGCAACCCTGTTACAAGCATTCTTGCCATTGCCATGGGCCAACTCTTTCATTTTTAATAGATTATAGCAAAGCAGTTGAAAGCCACATATTAAAACACCATGAAAGCTAGAGCATCGTTATATACAATAAGATGAACATTTGGGGTATATTTTCTACAAAAGGTAAGTGGTGAGTAGGGGGCTGAGCAACCTTGTGAAGGGAAGGATTTAGAATGTGCATTGTTTCTGATTTGGAAAAGAATATTATTCCAGTGAGTTCAAAAGTACATTTCCTCTTTATTATCACTTCCTCAAACTAAAGCACTGTTCTAACGATGGGATATGCTCGTTGCCTTTTCATTGTTTATCATCCTGATATGTCACTTGGTCATGGGAGTTGTAAAAGTTTAAAAAACATGCATGCACTTAAAATGTTAAAGCAATTCTGATGAAGGTTAGAGTAATGTGGCAACTAATCACAATTAAAATGTTATGTAATATTACTGCTAGCATTTCAGAATTTATAAAAATGCTTAAAGTTCATCAAAAATTTCTGTTTTTTTAATTTGCTTCCACTGATAAGGAATTTTACCCCGGCCCTCAAACTTTCTCTGGTACTTGTCCTCCAGTTCCTTTTGGAAACGGCAGACAAACCACTTCCAGTATTTGCGTTCTGAATCATCAGGTACAATTCTCCATCTTTCATACTTTGGCCCTGCTTTTCTGTATTGCTTATAGGGAACAAAATGTGTGTCACTCAGCACAATGGAACAGTCACTTGCAACTAGACTAGTGCAAATATCAATGACAAAATGATCTGTTTTGTACCACCCTCACCATACACTCCCTCAGGTCGATGAAAAGGCACACTGTGGTCTCCACTGTGGCCTTCAATTGAGTTTGTGCAGATGGCACCACAGAAAGGACACTGCTCCCAGCACCCACTTAGGAGCGTAAAGAGACTGTCCTCCGGCTGTTGTTTTGCATTCCTCAAGTCAAACAATGAAGCTGAAGCGAACTTCTTACTGATATTTTCTACTGATGGCGCTAGTGCTTTTGTTAGAGACTCCTGTAGTAAGTCCATGTCATTGATTTCCTCATCCTCCATATGTTTCAAGGTGTTTCTTGGTAATTTTAAGCATTTTTCAAGTTCTTCACAGAACACATCCAGCCATTTAGACAATTTGCTTTTCGGGTTCTTGTTGGTTGTCTGTGAATTCAGAGCAGTTGCTGTTGCTTTAGAAATGGCAGTTAAAACTACAGACTTCAGTTCTTCAAGTCTTTTTCAGAAAGTGATTTTATTAGCTGATTGTCCCTGCAATAATTAGAAACACAAGTTTTATGTAGTTTTGAAAAAAATACTTTGGAATGTTAATGTATTCCCAAAATCTACTAAAGTCCTCCTTCTCTGCCATGTCTTTCAACAGGTGGTATTCTAAATTGATTTTACTTTCTTTAAGTGGCGGGCAGTTCTGCCTCATCTCATTTGCTATGTCAATGCAGACTTGATCCAAAACAGCCTGATGTAAGGCAGCCTCAAGTTTACTTGACAGAAAGTCAACAAATACAGTGACAGATGACGCTCCTCTACAGAGAGTCTTAAACATTTTGTAGTAAGTGTCCTTCATGCTCTTTAGGTAGAGAAGTGGGTCATTGGCTGCACGGAACGCTCGATGCATTTTTGTGAACCTTAAGGTTGCCACTTCACATAAATGAAGAGATAAATCAAACCTGTACTCCTCTTTATATTGGATTGTTGGAATTTGTGAACTGGAAGCTTCTAAGCCATTGGATATAATGGATAAAACTCCATGCACATGGTTTGGACTGTAATCAACTTTCTCCTTCTCTTTTTCATGTATGTAATTCATAACTGCCTCTGTGATTTTATTTGTTATACTTTCTGTCTGCTTGTAGTCTTCTAAAATTAAACCTTTAGAAATTTTTGTCTTAGTTTGCTTTGGTTTACTTGCATTGAATTCATTCCACTTTTGTTTCATGTAAACCATAAACATTGTTGCTAATTCAAGAGGATTATAACTTGAAGGGGTGTCAAGAGTCTCCTCCATTGCTTTTCTGTTTTGAACTTTATCACATACATAAGGATGGCGTTTAAAATGGCTAAGAAGGATGGCCTCTATGTCATGTGCAATATCAATCTCAGGAGGAGGAGTGAAGTCTCTGGCAGTTTCTTTCTCCCATTCCTTCCACAGCTTTTCAAACTCCTCCTGCATCACTGTTTCACTAGGGTTTTTGGTTCTCAGTTTTTCTGCCAAATCTTTACTTTGCTTCAACAGATTCTGCTCACGTCTGGTTCTATTCTCATCCACCCTCTTGCGGCTTTTCTTTGCCTGTATTAATATCTGACATTTTCTGTTCAATTCATCAATGAGCTGATCCTTCAGTTGTTCATATTTTATCTCTATGTTGGCTTTCCATTGAACAAGTATTTCCAGGTTTCTCTCATGTTTGAAATACTTCTCAATGTCCTCTTTCACTCTGTTATATGTCTGATTAACCTCTTTATTAATTTCTGTTCTGGTTTTAGAATTATTTTCTATTTCATTGACAAGTTTATTCTCCAGTTCTAGTACATGGCATCTCAGTGCCCAGGTCCATTCACAGTATTTCACCTCCAGCCTATGATATGTTGAAATCTCCAATGAGTTTCTAAAACTGAAAACAAAATTTTCACTGAGCAGAGCTGTCCAGAGGTCCTGGACACGCAATTTAAAATCAGAAATCTTTGGGATCTTTTGATTCTCTTGTAGCATGGCTGCATTAAGAATGACTCTTTTGAGGTCCTGGACATTCTGACTGTAACTCGGATTAGGAGGAGCCATTGGTGGGTTGCCTTCCCACAGATGAGCAAAGTAATGAGTTTGTGTGTTTACGTCAAATCTGATGACATCACTGAAGCATTTTACATTGCACTC